>NC_057404.1:57009475-57309475 GCF_019320065.1 Cervus canadensis
AGTCATCAAGACAGTATGGTACTGGCACAAGACAGAAATATAGATCAGTGGAATAAAATAGAAAGCCCAGAGATAAATCTAGGCACCTATGGACACCTTATCTTTGACAAAGGAGGCAAGAATATACAATGGAGAAAAGATAATCTCTTTAACAAGTGGTTGCTGGGAACAACTGGTCAACCACTTGTAAAAGAAATGAAACTAGAACACTTTCTAACACCATACACAAAAATAAACTCAAAATGGATTAAAGATCTAAATGTAAGACCAGAAACTATAAAACTCCTAGAGGAGAACATAGGCAAAACACTCTCCGACATAAATCACAGCAGGATCCTCTATGACCCACCTCCCAGAATATTGGAAATAAAAGCAAAAATAAACAAATGGGACCTAATGAAACTTAAAAGCTTTTTGCACAACAAAGGAAACTATAAGCAAGGTGATAAAGACAGCCCCTCAGAATTGGGAGAAATAATAAGCAATGAAAACAGACAAAGGGAATTAATCTCAAAAATATACAAGCAACTCCTGCAGCTCAATTCCAGAAAAATAAATGACCCAATCAAAAAATGGGCCAAAGAACTAAACAGACATTTCTCCAAAGAAGACATACAGATGGCTTACAAACACATGAAAAGATGCTCAACATCACTCATTATCAGAGAAATGCAAATCAAAACCACAATGAGGTACCATTACACGCCAGTCAGAATGGCTGCTATTCAAAAGTCTACAAGCAATAAATGCTGGAGAGGGGGTGGAGAAAAGGGAACCCTCTTACACTGTTGGTGGGAATGCAAACTAGTACAGCCACTATGGAGAACAGTGTGGAGATTCCTTAAAAAACTGGAAATAGAACTGCCATGTGACCCAGCAATCCCACTTCTGGGCATACATCACTGAGGAAACCAGATCTGAAGGACACGTGCACCCCAAATGTCAATTGGCAAGCACTGTTATAATAGCCAGGACATGGAAGCAACCTAGATGCCCATCAGCAAAGATGAAAATGGATAAAGGAAGCTGTGGTTACATTAATACAACCATGGAAATAGTTACTTCGTCAGCCATTGAAAAGAATTTCATTTGAACCAGTCCCTGATGAGAATGGATGAAAAACTGGAGCCCCCGGTATACAGAGTGAAGTAAAGCCAGAAAGATAAAGAAAGCAATTACAGCAACTAACACATATATATGGATTTAGAAAGATGGTAACGATAACCCTAATGCAAAAACAGAAAAAGAGACACAGAAATACAGAACAGACTTTTGAACTCTGTGGAGAAGGTGAGGGTGGGATGTTTCAAAAGAACAGCATCTATACTATCTATGGCGAAACAGATCACCAGCCCAGGTGGGATGCATGAGACAAGTGCTCGGGCCTGGTGCACTGGGAAGACCCAGAGGAATCGGGTGGAGAGGGAGGTGGGAGGCGGGATCGGGATGGGGAATACGTGTAACTCTATGGCTGATTGATATCAATGTATGACAAAACCCACTGAAATGTTGTGAAGTAATTAGCCTTCAACTATATATATATATATATATATATATATATATATATATATATATATATATACAGAAAAGCTATACAAAAAGGTCTTAATGATCCAGATAAACATGATTGTGTGGTTACTCACGTAGAGCCAGACATCCTGGAATATGAATTCATGGAGGCCTTAGGAAGCATTAGTATGAACAAATCTAGTGGAGGTGGCAGATTTCCAGCTAAGCTACTTAAAATCCTGAAAGATGATGCTTTTAAAGTGTTGCACTAAACATGTCTGCAAATTTGGAAAACTCAGCAGTGGCAACAGGACTGGAAAAGCTCAGTTTTCATTCCAAACTCAAAGAAAAGCAATGTCAAAAAATGTTCAGTAGATAAGAAGAAAAGAAGCATAAAGAAATTACAAAATATATAAAAATCTTTACTTGATGCTTGAAAGCTCTTAACTCAATTTCTAACTTTGAACTTTAGACTTGAACACTTGTTTTGCTACAGGCATTTTTTTTTTTTTTTGTAATTTCTTTATGTTTCTTTTCTTCTCATCTACTGAGCTTCTAGTGCTTTTTATTGATTTGTATGAATTCTTTGTATATTTAACATACTAACAATTTGTTACATATATTTAACATAGTTTATTAAACTTTAATTTTTTGATATTCAAAAATGTCCTTGGTATTTTTGATATTCAAGATATTTTGCTATTTAATGAAATGCATAACTCTTTCAATTTCCCATTTCCTTCATTGCTTGTATCTTAGAAATTCTTTTCCTGTGAGATAAAATTCCAGAAAGTCTGCTGCTAAGTCGCTTCAGTCGTGTCTGACTCTGTGCGATCCCATAGACGGCAGCCCACCAGGCTTCTCCGTCCATGGGCTTTTCCAGGCAAGAATACCGGAGTGGGTTGCCATTGCCTTCTCCGCCAGAAAGTCTAGCCTACTGACTATATATCTACCTATATATTACTCTTAATTTAATTTCAAATTTATTTTTTATCATGTTTAACACAAATCCTTCCAGGTGTATTTTTGTTCATAAACCAAATAGAGCAAGTGATTTAGCTTTTTTTTGCATCAGGTATCTCTTCTACAAAATGGGAATATAATCATACCTATCGTAGAGATTTGTTGTGATCTTTAAGTGAATTCACTAAAGTGCTTAAAGCAGGACTTGACACATTGTAGGTACTCAGTATATGTTACCCATTATCATTCATAATTAATTTAGTAAATTCTAAAATCTAGAAATCTCTGAATATTGGAAATTTTTTCACAACTCATTTGGCAGAATCTGACCTGAACTGACTCAAGACTTCTTTTATTACACTTGATGTGAAACTTCATATATTTTATTACAGACGTAATGCTGTGTAACCCAGACCTAGTGCAGATATTAGGCCTAGACCCCTGTGTGGATAATATATAAAATATATTATATATTCTCTCTTTTATTTTTAAACCAATAAATGAATATAATGTGCTGACCTAGACCCTTGTGGGGATATTATACAAAGTGTATTATATATTCTCTCTTTTATTTCTAAACAAATACATGAATAAAATGTTTTAGAATGTATTTAGTCTCCAGATCCAGAATTTGATGCTATCTTATTAGTTACTGGCCAGCTGCTAAGTACCAGATATCATCTTAGGTATTATCATTCTGTTATTTTACTTAATCATCATGATGATCCAGTCATATATTAATTCATTCAGCTGAGAGTTCTCAGGTACTGTTCAGAGTGTTTAGATACATCATTAATAAAAAAAAAATAATTTCTCCTTCCTTCTTTGAGATAGCATCTTATTTCTTTGAGACTTAAACACTAACTCTTGCTACACTTAATAACTTTTTAGGAGTGGTGGAAAATAACAGTGTATTAAAAATACATTAGAAGTGCATATCTGGAGTTCAAAAGCATTGCAATACACTGATAAAAATAACTTTACTTGCATTTGACAGGAGAAAGTGATGTTCAGAGAGATTAAGTTATTAATTAAGGTATCAGTTCAGTTCAGTTCAGTCGCTCAGTCGTGTCCGACTCTTTGTGACCCCATGAATCACAGCACACCAGGCCTCCCTGTCCATAACCAACTCCCAGAGTTTACTCAAACTCATGCCCATCGAGTCGGTGATGCCATCCGGTCAACTCATCCTCTGCCATCCCCTTCTCCTCCTGCCCCCAATCCCTCCCAGCATCAGGGTCTTTTCCAATGAGTCAACTCTTCGCATGAGGTGGCCAAAGTACTGGAGTTTCAGCTTCAGCATCAGTCCTTCCAATGAACACCCAGGACTGATCTCCTTTAGGATGGACTGGTTGGATCTCCTTGCAGTCCAAGGGACTCTCAAGAATCTTCTCCAACACCACAGTTCAAAAGTATCATTTTTTTGGCACTCAGCTTTCTTCACAGTCTAGCTCTCACATCCATACATGATCACTGGAAAAACAATAGCCTTGAACAGATGGACCTTTGTTGGCAAAGTAATGTCTCTGCTTTTTAATATGCTATCTAGGTTTTTCAAAACTTTCCTTCCAAGGAGTAAGCGTCTTTTAATTTCATGGCTGCAATCACCATCTGCAGTGATTTTGGAGACCAAAAAAAAAAAAAAAAATGAAGTCTGACACTGTTTCCACTGTCTCTCTATCTATTTCCGATGAGGTGATGGGACCAGATGCTAAGATCTTAGTTTTCTGAATGTTAAGCTTTAAGCCAATTTTTTCACTCTTCTCTTTCACTTTCATCAAGAGACATTTAGTTCCTCTTCACTCTCTGCCATAAGGGTGGTATCATCTGCACATCTGAGGTTATTGATATTTCTCCCGGCAATCTTGATTTCTGCTTGCGCTTCTTCCAGCCCAGCGTTTCTCATGTTGTACTCTGCATATAAGTTAAATAAGCAGGGTGAAAATATACAGCCTTGACATACTCCTTTTCCTATTTGCAACCAGTCTGTTGTCCCATGTCCAGTTCTAACTGTTGCTTCCTGACCTGCATACAGGTTTCTCAAGAGTCAGGTCAGTTGGTCTTTTATTCCCATCTCTTTCAGAATTTTCCACTGTTTATTGTGATTCACACAGTTGAAGGCTTTGGCATAGTCAATAAAGCAGAAATAGATGTTTTTCTGGAACTCTCTTGCTTTTTCCATTATCCAGCGGATATTGGCAGTTTGATCTCTGGTTCCTCTGCCTTTTGTAAAACCAGCTTGAACATCTGGAAGTTCTCGGTCCACATATTGCTGAAGCCCAGCTTGGAGAATTTTCAGCATTACTTTACTAGAGTGTGAGATGAGTGCAATTGTGCAGTACTTTGAGCATTCTTTGGGATTGCCTTTCTTTGGGATTGGAATGAAAACTGACCTTTTCCAGTCCTGTGGCCATTGCTGAGTTTTCCAAATTTGCTGGCATATTGAGTGCAGCACTTTCACAGCATCATCTTTCAGGATTTGAAATAGTTCAACTGGAATTCCATCACATCCACTAGCTTTGTTCGTAGTGATGCTTTCTAAGGCTCACTTGACTTCAGATTCCAGGACGTCTGGCTCTAGGTCAGTGATCACACCATTGTGATTATCTGGGTCATGAAGATCTTTTTTTGTACAGTTCTTCTGTGTATTCTTGCCACCTCTTCTTAATATCTTCTGCTTCTGTTAGGTCCATACCATTTCTGTCCTTTATCAAACCCATCTTTGCCTGAAATGTTCCCTTGATATCTATAATTTTTTTGAAGAGATCTCTAGTCTTTCCAAGTCTGTTGTTTTCCTCTTTCTTTGCATTGATTGTTGAGGAAGGCTTTCTTATCTCTTCTGGCTATTCTTTGGAACTCTACATTCAAATGGGAATATCTTTCCTTTTTTTCCTTTGCTTTTTGTTTCTCTTCATGTCACAGCTATTTGTAAGGCCTCCTCAGACAACCATTTTGCCTTTTTGCATTTCTTTTTCATGGAGATGGTCTTGATCCCTGTCTCCTGCACAATGTCATGAACCTCCGTCCATAGTTCATCAGTCTCTCTGTCTATCAGATCTACTCCCTTAAATCTATTTCTCAGTTCCACTGTATAGTCATAAGGGATTTGATTTAGGTCATACCTGAATAGTCTAGTGGTTTTCCCTACTTTCTTCAGTTTAAGTCTGAATTTGGCAATAAGGAGTTCATGATCTGAGCCACAGTCAGCTCCCAGTCTTGTTTTTGCTGACTGTATAGAGCTTCTCCATCTTTGGCTGCAAAGAATATGATCAACCTGATTTTGGTGTTGACCATCTGGTGATGTCCATGTGTAGAGTCTTCTCTTGTGTTGTTGGAAGTGGGTGTTTGCTATGACCAGTGCATTCTCTTGGCAAAACTCTATTATCCTTTGCCCTGCTTCATTCTGTACTCCAAGGCCAAATTTGTCTGTTACTCCAGGTGTTTCTTGACTTCCTACTTTCGCATTCCAGTCCCCTATAATGAAAAGGACATCTTTTTCGGTGTTAGTTTTAAAAGGTCCTGTAGGTCTTCATAGAACCATTCAACATCAGCTTCTTCAGCGTTACTGGTTGGGGCATAGGCTTGGATTACCGTGATATTGAATGGTTTGCCTTTGAAACGAACAGAGATCATTCTGTCGTTTTTGAGATTGTATCCAAGTACTGCATTTTGGACTCTCTTGTTGACCATGATGGCTACTCCATTTCTTCTAAGGGATTCTTGCCCACAGTGGTAGATATAATGGTTATCTGAGTTAAATTCACCCATTCCAGTGCATTTTAGTTCACTGATTCCTAGAATGTCGACATTCACTCTTGCCATCTATTTGACCACTTCCAATTTGCCTTGATTCATGGACCTAACATTCCAGGTTCCTATGCAATATTGCTCTTTACAGAATCGGACCTTGTTTATGTCACCAGTCCCATCCACAACTAGGCTTTGTTTTTGCTTTGGCTCCATCCCTTCATTCTTTCTGGAGTTATTTCTCCACTGATCTCCAGTAGCATATTGCCCATCTACCGACCTGGGGAGTTCCTCTCTCAGTATCCTATCATTTTGCCTTCTTATACTGTTCATGGGGTTCTCAAGGCAAGAATACTGAAGTGGTTTGCCATTCCCTTCTCCAGTGAACCACATTCTGCCAGACCTCTCCACCATGACCCTACCATCTTGGGTGGCCCCACATGGCATGGCTTAGTTTCATTGAGTTAGACACGACTGTGTTCCTGTGATCAGATTGGCTAGTTTTCTGTGATTATGGTTTCAGTGTGTCTGCCCTCTGATGCCCTCTCGCAACACCTACCGTCTTACTTGGGTTTCTCTTACCTTGGACGTGGGGTATCTCTTCACGGCTGCTCCAGCAAAGCGCAACCACTGCTCCTTACCTTGGACGAGAGGTATTTTCTCATGGCCGCCTCTCCTGATCTTGAGTAAACTGAGGTTAGAACCTTTTCAAAGGCCATTCTCTTTTCATTGCTCTATTTTCACATCTATTGGAAAGCCCCTCAGGAGACTAAATTTTCTTCCTCTTCCTTCTTCCCCTTCTTGTCCTAGTTATCGAAAATCAACCACACATGATTCAATGCTCATTCTGTCAATACAAGACACAGCTCAGGAAGTTCCATCTAGATTTGTTAAAACTATTACCCTACCTTTATATCACACTTCCAACTCTACTTCCGTTTATCTTAAAATCCTCTCAAGTTGGACAAATGTCATTGACTTCCTTTCCCAAATGATAAAGATAAGGTGGCTAGGTTAAATGAATTGCTTAAGCCATAAAAAACTTAGTCACTAAGAGTGTCAGGTGCAGAAGCAGGGTCATAGCCCTCTGAGCCCCTTCCATGTGGCTTTCAGTGTATGGTGTACTTCAGGAATTAAAGTTGACTTGGAAAATCAGGAATGCCTATTAGGGTCTTTCCTTAGTAAATATGTTTGTTAGTGTTTTCTCCTACAATAGTTAAAATTGATACAGATTAGAAAAGTAGTTTACTGTAAAGATTAAGAACTATGACTCAAAAATCAGAAATCTACCACCATGTTGTGAATATTTAATTCTGTGTTATCCTGAATTACATGTCTATAAATGGGGTCAGCTGAGGTAATTGAAGTAATTTGAAGATATAGACATGATCATAGGTTCTCAGTGGAAATATAGGAGACAGATCACTAATGCTACTATAACAGCTGAATGCCATGAACATTTGATTAACATTTGATTAACTCCCTCTTAATATGGAGAGAGACTAACAGACACTTAGACAAATTGGCATCCCTACTTTTCAAATACTTTTATTTTAGGAGAGATTATATATACATACACTTTTCCAAAGCCTGCTACTGTTAGATTAATACATAACTCCCTTTTCCTTTTCACAAGTAGTGTGACATTTCAGAGACTTTTCCTCATTTTTTCCTCCACCTTTGATCAAAAGTGTTTCCTCTATGACCATTTTTGCATCCTGTTGGTTCCCATGACCTGCTACAGACATCACAGACAGAGCACCTGGAAAATGAGCAATAGACATGGGACAACCACCTGTCCTATAAAATAAGCATGTTTAATGATAGAACATACTGAAGTCAGAGTCAATATAACATTGATATTTAGATCACATGTATGAAATAGGTTGATTTATCTGGATTTCCATTGTTTGTTTACATTTTTATTTTAAAAATGAGATATTAATACAAAAAGCTAGGTTAACAGCATGTTATCAAAGAATGATAATCTGTGATATGTACCTTTTAACCTTTCCACAAATCCATTCAAATAATCCTTGTTAAAGTTACTGAACATCAGCCAAGTATCAAAAAGGTGAGATAAAAAGGATTCTGGAAAAATCTATATACTGAACTTTTCTATTTAAAGAAGCTTGGTTTTACATCTGTGCCCAGGGAATATTGCTTTCTATGAGAAAAATGTGTAGGTTCTTTGAGATACAATTTGTAAAATGATCTATTTTTCTTATTAACATTCACAGAAAGGAGGAAGTCTCTGTTTGAATGAGTGGTGCAGTTTGCTCCCCAGATCTACTAGTAGACCAAATGTACAGAGAAGACACTTTCTGAGGTAATCTTTATGTTTATTTATATTTTTATGTGTCTTTTTTTTTTTAATTTCATTTTACAGTGATCTGTCTCCAAGTATGAATTCACTGCACCTTGCTTCCTATCTGAAATTCTTTAAGGATATTTTAGAAACTAAAATGCATTTGGTATCCTGAGGTACCTTTACATTGTATTAATAAATAACTTTGGAAACATTTCATTAACAGGATGAATGAAATAAATTTCGTGATGAATTTAGTAACTGATAGCAAAGTTCACAAAATCGTATTCTCCACCTCACTAAATAGGATATGTATATAGAAAATCATCATGCTTTTATTTTTCCAGAGGAAAATTATCTAAAAGTTGCTAGCATGCATTATGAAGGTTAGCTTTATTTACTTAGGCTGATAGAATACATTCTTAGCTTTGACTTGTTACTGATTTTGTTACCTGGTCAATTTTTGTAACCCCTCTAGGTATCTGTTTCTTCATTTTCAAGAGAGGTTAATAAGACATTTATGTCATGGGTCAGTTTTAAAGATCAAAGGGACATATATATGTAAACATCACAGTATCTGACATATAATAAAGGCTTAAAAATATTAGCTTTGCTTATTATGTATTAACAAATTCATATCTATGAAAGCTTGTTTTAAAAAGTCACTAGTATTTTACCAGTGTAAAATGTTATATTTATTGAAATCCATAGAGGAAAATACTAAAATGTGTTTATTTCCCCCTTGAACATTCATTGTTTTGTGAAGAGAATTATATCTCAATATGAAAAGAGTACAACCAAGCATCAATAATTGGGTCAAAGTTAATATTTCTACTCAGAATCTTCAGTTTCAGCATTTTATATATTCACATTTTGAATGAAATTAGAATGTAAGTTTTGTAAGCTATGAGTTCAGATGTATTTTTTCTAAGAATTGTGATACTCTTTTCAATGTAATAATTGAATGTTTTGTTTTAGTCATGTACAGCCATCCATTTGGATAAAAATATCCTAAAATAAGGCAAGAATATTGGAGTGGGTTGTCATTTCCTCATCCAGGGCATCTTCCCCACCCAGGGACTGAACACGTGTCCCTTATGTCTCCTGCATTGCAGGTGGGTTCTTTACCACTAGAGCTGCCTGAGAACCCCATGGGACTTCTGGAGAGACGTAGTTAACTCACTTTGCTAAGATCAAGGGCCCCAGAAAAGGCGACAACACAGCAATTTTAATTCTCAAAAAGGTCAGAATCATATAACTGAAGAGTTTTCCGTAGGACCAAATAAATGAACACATGCGGAATCAGTTCATTTTTCTTAGTTTTCACTGTAACCCTTTATTGCAGCATTGAAAAAAAAGTTGAGAGATACATTTTCTTATCTTTTTAGTTATTTGGATCAGTCCCTCAGATATGCTACATTCCTACGAACTTCTTCTGTCTCCATACTTTTGTATTAGTCCAGAGCATGTTGAAGAACAACAAGATAAACAGAGGCAAGGAAGATAGATGGGGCATCAAAGAAGCAACATAGGACCTTATGCTACACTTAGAACAGCATCATTCGCAGTTCTAGTTACCTTTTTTTAAGCAACTACATGATTTTTTTCAGATAGCCATTGCTTACATTACCAAATTCCATCACAAACTCCCAGAGTTTACTCAAACTCATGCCCATTGAATCGGTGATGCCATCCAGCCATCTCAACCTCTGTCGTTGCCTTCTCCTCATGGCCCCAATCCCTCCCAGCATCATTTGTCATTTTCCAATGAGTCTTTTTCCATTTTCCAATGGTCTTTTCCAATGAGTCAACTCTTCACATGAGGTGGCCAAAGTATTGGAGTTTCAGCTTCAGCATCAGTCCTTCCAATGAACACCCAGGACTGATCTCCTTTAGGATGGACTGGTTGGATCTCCTTACAGTCCAAGGGACTCTCAAGAGTCTTCTCCAACACCACAGTTCAAAAGCATCAATTCTTCAGCACTCAGCTTTCTTCGCAGTCCAACTCTCACATCCATACATGACTACTGGAAAAACCATAGCCTTGACTAGATGGACCTTTGTTGGCAAAGTAATGTCTCTGCTTTTTAATATGCTATCTAAGTTGGTCATAACTTTCCTTCCAAGGAGTAAGCGTCTTTTAATTTCATGGCTGCAATCACCATCTGCAGTGATTTTGGAGGCCAAAAAAATTAAGTCTGACACTGTTTCCACTGTCTCCCCATCTATTTGCCATGAAGTGATAGGACCAGATGCCATGAGCTTAGTTTTCTGAATGTTAAGCTTTAAGCCAACTTTTTAACTCTCCTCCTTCACTTTCATCAAGAGGCTTTTTAGTTCCCCTTCACTCTCTGCCATAAGGGTGGTGTCATCTGCATATCTGAGGTTATTGATATTTCTCCCTTCTATCTTGATTCCAGCTTGTGCTTCTTCAAGCCCAGCGTTTCTCATGATGTACTCTGCATATAAGTTAAATAAGCAGGGTGACAATATACAGCCTTGACGTTCTCCTTTTCCTATTTGGAACCAGTCTGTTGTCCCATGTCCAGTTCTAACTGTTGCTTCCTGACCTGCATATAGATTTCTCAAGAGTCAGGTCAGTTGGTCTGGTATTCCCATCTCTTTCAGAATTTTCCACCGTTTATTGTGATCCACACAGTCGAAGGCTTTGGCGTAGTCAATCAAGCGAAATAGATGCTTTTTTCTGGAACTCTCTTGCTTTTTTGATGATCCAGTGGATGTTGGCAATTTGATCTCTGGTTCCTCTGCCTTTTGTAAAACTAGCTTGAACATCTGGAGGTTCACAGTTCAAGTATTGCTGAAGCCTGGCTTGGAGAATTTTCAGCATTACTTTACTAGAGTGTGAGATGAGTGCAATTGTGTGGTAGTTTCAGCATTCTTTGGGACTGCCTGTCTTTGGGATTGGAATGAAAACTGACCTTTTCCAGTCCTGTGGCCATTGCTGTTTTCCAAATTTGCTGGCATATTGAGTGCAGCACTTTCACAGCATCATCTTTCAGGATTTGAAATAGCTCAACTGGAATTCCATCACATCCACTAGATTTGTTCATAGTGATGCTTTCTAAGGCCCACTTGACTTTACATTCCAGGACGTCTGGCTCTAGGTCAGTGATCACACCATCATGATTATCTGGGTCATGAAGATCTTTTTTGTACAGTTCTTCTGTGTATTCTTGCCACCTCTTCTTAATATCTTCTGCTTCTGTTAGGTCCATACCATCTGTCCTTTATTGAGCCCATCTTTGCATGATATGTTCCCTTGGTATCTCTAATTTTCTTGAAGCGATCTCTAGTGTTTCCCATTCTGTTGTTTTCCTCTATTTCTTTGCATTGATTGTTGAGGAAGGCTTTCTTATCTCTTCTGGCTATTCCTTGGAACTCTCCATTCAAATGGGAATATCTTTCATTTTCTCCTTTGCTTTTCACTTCTCTTCTTTTCACAGCTATTTGTAAGGCCTCCTCTGACAACCATATTGCCTTTTTGCATTTCTTTTCCATGGGGATGGTCTTGATCCCTGTCTCCTGTACAATGTCATGAACCTCCGTCCATAGTTCATCAGGCTCTCTATCAGATCTACTCCCTTAAATCTATTTCTCACTTCCACTGTATAGTCATAAGGGATTTGATTTAGGTCATACCTGAATGGTCTAGTAATTTTCCCTACTTTCTTCAGTTTAAGTCTGAATTTGGCAATAAGGAGTTCATGATCTGAGCCACAGTCAGCTCCCAGTCTTGTTTTTGCTGACTGTATAGAGCTTCTCCATCTTTGGCTGCAAGGAATATGATCAGTCTGATTTTGGTGTTGACCATCTGGTCTTACATATCCATGATACTCCAAATATTTTAATTTTAAGTAAACAAATGTAAGTTAACACACAGATTTCCTATATTATTTACATGGTATGTGCATCATTACCTTTTTGATATTTTATTTTTAAAAATAATTTCTGATACCAATTCTCACAATTTATTAACTTTTTCTATGAGCTTCCCCAGTGGACTCCACAGTTTCATAATGCATAACAGTTAACACCTGTTTAATGCAGCAAATAGATATCAGGTTATAACGGTGAGTCCTCCTCCTTGTATTTACAAAGATTAAGGAATTCCTCATTGTACTTATACTTCCAATAAGTGCTGTTCTACTTTCTCTTTCTAAAGGATGATGGCGGAGGAACCTGCTGGCAGAGTCCCATGTTCTTGCCCAGGCACACCCAGGACAGCCTGTCTCCCTAGTATTGGCTGTTGGTAGTCATCTCCTTTGAAATTTTAGCTTCTAAAAAGGATGAGAGTAGTAGGTAATACTGGGAGCCTCAAGAGGTAACAACACAGCCTCTCACCTGTTCTGAATATTGAGACTTTTTAACATGATTGATGTAGGGCTTGGTCTCAGGTGTGTTTGCGTGTGTGTCCATTCATACACGGGAATTCAAAAGTACCAAAGCTGTTTTCCTATTTCTCTAATGAAATCTCAATTGACATTATAGAGAATATTAACCAAAAAGGATTGACATTACATCTTTTATGACTCTTAATGAGCCTCTTCGATTTAAATGGGTTTGGCAGCTAAGGCAGTCCTTGGGAGGTCACGAGGAGGTCACCTCTAGAGTGTCCAACAGTATTTGGTGGGGAGACAAGGAGTAACGAACTAAGGCCACGGGTGAGTCTCTGTTATTGACTTCTCCCTTGGGAGCCAAGGTCTTTTCCGTGTTAGTTTCCTGGGTCATCGCGCCCCCAATTGTTTCCCAATGCTTTGTTTCAGATTCTCCCATAAACAGTACACGCCTTTCTTCATCCTTTAGCTGCTTGTCACTGAGGCTGCCAACCGCCAGACATACCAAACGTTCACACCGAGGTTAGGACTCGAAAATCCCAAGGATTCTGGTCAGTCTTCAGGCTGCAGCAAAGGTGTCCATCGGTGTTCTGGGGCGCATGAGCTGCTGAAAAGCCAAAAAACTTTTTCACCCTCAACATCTACAGTCAGTCTAAACACCAAGATAGAAACCTTTGCAGCAGAAGCCGCGGTTTCCCTCCTGGTCTCTAGGCTCACCCTGCTTGCAGGTACCCTCGGAGCCATCCTTTGGCAGACCCTCCCGGTGCTGTCCTTGACGCCCGCGATCCTGGGCGGGCCGACTCTGGGCGCGTCTCGGGTTCCCAGCCGCCTCCGCCCGCGCTGCGTCCCCGCGCGCGCGCCGGGTTATCCGGTCTTTGAGCATGGCAGATTTTCACCAGATGACATCATGGGAGCTAGTGAGTACCGGCTCCACAAGGGGGACGGAGAAGGGGAGGGAGGAGGGGAGGGGAAAGGCTGGGAAGCCGCGCCGGAGCCGTTGCCTGCCACCGGCCGTCCTTCCGCCAGCCCGGGAGGAGCGCTCCGCCGGTTACTGACAAAGGATGGGAGGATGCCTGAGCCGCGAGATGCGCGTTGTGCGCAGCCCGGCGGCCGCCTGAGCAGCTTCGCCCTTCGCCGGTGAGTGACCACGGAGCGCCGCTGCGAGCCCTTAGCTCTTCAGTTCGCGGTCCCAGAGCCTGGGTCTTCCACCCGAGCGAGGCTCGGCGTGCCGTCAGCCCAGATGCCCTTTTGCCGGTGGGTCCGCACGAGAGCTCAGGGTCTGCGTTTGCGCTGGTGCTGGGACCCACGTCGTCGGCGGCTGCCTGGGCGGTCCCCCGCGCGTCCGCCGGCGCTCTCCTTGTGCGCCAGCCCTTTCTGGTGGGTGCCCGGTGAGCCGCAGATGCCGACACCACCTTCGCGTTAGGGCCGGAAGGCGCCGCTCAGACAACGCTGAATCGATGGCAGTCCTCTGACAGGCTCGAGTGTGGGCTTGAGGGTCTCGGGCACCGATTCCCCGGGGAGGCGCGTGCAGCTGGTTGCGGAGCGCAGCCTTTGTTTCCCGTTTGCGCCGGGGTGCTCAGCCCCGCGGGTGTTCTCGGCGACTATCCAGGGGAGAGCGGGTCCCGGCTCCGCCCGCGTAGAGGGATGCTGTCGCGTTCTTTCCAAGGGCGGGACGGAGACCCCAGAAGGGTCTTGGGCGCGCAGGTGAGAATCGCAGTTCTGTAGAGCGAGTTTCTTAAGCTCCAGGAGGTGAAGTGACCAATCAAGGCAGAAAGACGCCCAAGTTCTGTCCCCAAGTGGTAAGAGTGAAAGAGCAAACTTAGGGGGGCTCACTCTTTTTTTATTTTGCTTGTTTCCGAAGCGCTATTCTGTTGAGGATTCTTTGTGGCAAGTGGATGGAGTTAGGGAGGCATATCCGGTATGTCATTAGCGAGACCCACGTTTACCTGGCAATCCCTTTTGTTTTTCGATAGTTCCGTAAGAGGTTTGCTAGCTAAATATTTTTGAAGTCAGCATCTGTCCTAGTACAGAGCTTTGTGGGCTGGCAGAAAAGTCCCTTAGTTTAGAAAAGTCCCTGGCTTCATAAGTCCCTTAGTTTAGAGTTGGGCTGCCTTTGAAAGCTGGAAACCACAGTGCCCACACCCACGCCTGCTCGCTATGTGTGTTCCACGCACATTTTACTAGTGAATTCCTGTTTAGGAAGAGTCACATTTTCAGATGACAAAGTAGCAATACCTATTGGAATATTTGATTTTAATGTCAGTTTATTTCACTTTGTGAAAAAGGTGAAAGACGATAAAGTTTGCTACTTTGGGTTCAGTTACTTTATTTTGGAGTTCCATATACTGCCATTGACGTCTGAAAATATTTAAAATTTTAAGAGTTAGTTCATATTCATTAATTTAATGATGATAAATGATCTGTCAATAGTAACGAGATACTTGGTATACACATTTGATATTCCAACATCTAACGTAATAGGAGAGTATAAGAAATTCGGAGGTCATTTTCTTTTCTTTGTATTATAAAAAAGATTTGCTGATTTTTCTCTGGACAGGTGTTCCTAAATAAGCTTTTCCAAACTAGAAGTATCAAAGTATATTTTGTTGATCAGTGCATGCTCTTCTGAGAAACATAAGGTCTTTTCAGAACAGACTTGATGATAATATATATATATATATATATATATATTATCATGTATATCATATATATATATATGAATAAGAAATGCTTCGGAAGTGAAAAAGGAACTGGAACTGGTTGAGACCATAGGCAGGTTTTACTAAATCTAAACGGTGGGAGGGAGGAAGATGGGTTTCAGAGGATGGTATATCAGTTTTTGTTCATTGTAGCTTTTGCATGCTTGTCTCTCCTTCTGGGGAGGACATAGTTAAATATTTGATGGTTATGTTGAGAGACCAGTGATATAAACAGAAAAGCTATCTTTATCCAGAACTTCTGGGTTTGGAAGCAACATTTTCTCCCATTTATTCAGAAATAATTTTTACTTCATTATTTGTTTTCTGACTTCTTATCAGAAAGGGCTCCACCAGTTTCTTCAAAAGTTTTATTTCTAACTTTGTTGTACTCATCTATTTATAGTAAAGCTTAAGGAACTTTCCATGAAAGTTCTTAAAGAGCCCGCTTCTAACATCAGCTGTTCTCCTGAAATACAGTAATACCAGAATCTGTTTGAAACTAGCCCAGTGAATGACCAGTCTTCTGATGTGCTCACATGATGGCATGTACCAGACAAAATAATATACATTTATGTAAAGTATATAATCCCAGTCTGACAGCGAGCAGTGATAAGCGGGAGGTGTATGGTATTTGGCAAATGATATTTCCTTTAACAATAAGATATTTTACCCCTCCCCCTTTATATGATAAATGAAGATGTACATTAAGATAACAGGTTATACTTTAGGTCTGAAATCTTTTATGTCAAAAATATTTATCCAAGAAGGTAAAAATGCTCTGATGCTTTACTACACATAAGATACAATATGTGAGGAAAGTCCTCAGAAAGTGTAAGCATCTCATAAATCAATATTATTTAATGTATTTGATAGGCAGTACAACATAGATTTTAAAGATATGAAGTAATATTCTCATAATGTCCTTTAATAGGTTTCACAAATACTTGAAACTATTTTATTACACAGGACTCTGAATTTGGAAAGATTAGGGGAAGAAGAGGAAGTTGTAAGACAAAAACAGAGCTATACTGTATTGCCACGAGTAGGTAGCAGTGATGTTTCAGGGTCATGGAAAAGAGTATTATGTCAGAAGACTGGGAGATTCCTGAGAAAAAATAACATATGAGGAGTAAGTCTATAGTATTTGGTGGCCTCTTGGTTTGTTATTTCAGTTGCTTGATATGAACAGATAATGTAGGATTTCAGTAACACAGTTAAACTCTCTTCACTTTCCTTGAGGCAAAATTAAATCTTGAATCCATTCAGAAGTTTGTTTTATGGTGTTTTCTGTGGTGCAATTCAAATTCTATGTTAAGGATGCTTTATAAATCATAAAACATCATGACTTGGGTATTGAAATTGATCAGTAAAAGCTTTATGGCTGAAAGGTTTTTGCATTTCAGCCCTCTCTGGAATTATAATTTAAGAGTGAAAACCGAAAGTTATGGAATTGTTGAAAATATTCAGGAGTGTGATGATATTTGGGGCTTCCTAGGTGGCTCAGTGGTAAAGAAATTCCCTGCCAATGCAGGAGACATTGGTGCAATCCCTGGGTTGAGAAGATCCCCTGGGGAAGGAAATGGCAGCCCACTCTAATATTCTTGCCTGGGAAATCCTATGAATAGAAGAGCCTGGCGGGCTACAGTCTATGAGGTTGGAAAAGAGTCACATATGACTCAGCAACTAAAAAACAACAACAATGTTGTTTATAAGAGAAGATAATTTTGTTAATGGGGTTTTTAAAAATAATTTTTTAAGAAATTGAAAAAAAATCCTCAGAAGCCAAAATTTTTCCTTTGTTATATATTGGATACATTTTGCAACTTAGTGGACCCTTTTGATACTATTAATTCATTTGTACTTCCCAGTGTAAGAATGTTGAGGACCAGATAAGAAAAATGTTTTCTAGCTTTAACTTTGTTATCAAATTGAGGATGAGTCTCTGAATCTCCTAACAATTTCCTCTTACATAAAATAAAGATGACAGCATCTGCCCTGTATTTCTCACAGGAAGTGCTATATAGTAAAGGAGCTAATGTGCAAATATGATTTTAAAAATAGAAGAAGAACTAAAGATTATGTATTAGTTAACTTTTAAACTTTAGGTATTTTCAGTTAAAGAAGTAAATTTATATAAAAGTTAATTTAGTTTGTGATTTCTTTTTTAAACATCTGGTATTTTTAATTCAAAGCATTCTTGACAATTCACTTATTGTACTCTTCATAAAAATTTTTAAGTAGATTTTTATAAAGTTGTCAACTTTACTGGTAACAAATTCTCTTATTTTTTGTGTTTCAGAAAATATTTTTATTTAGCCTTTATTTTTAAAAATACTAAAGTTGGGTATAAGATTTTTATTTGGCAGTTATTTTCTTTCAACACTTTACCTTGCTATTCTTTGATTCTGGAGTCCATCAGATTTGTCAGTCTTGTTGTTGCTTTAAAGATACTGTGTCTTTGCCTCTGACTGATTTTAAAATTTCCATTTGTCTATTTTTCTCACATTTACTATGATGTTGCTGGGTATGATTTTCTTTTGATTTAACTTCTTTTAAGTTTGCAGAGCTTTTGCATTTGTGGATAGACCTCTTTCATCAGATGAAATTCATAGTGAATTCTTGACACTGTACTCCATTTTCTTTCTTTTCCTGAGACCTCAAGTATATTTTTAATACATGGTTTCACTGTGCCCAACGTGGCTGTTTTATATATTCGACTATTTTCTACTCAATGCTTATTTGGAAAATTTCCTTTGACTTTTTCTTTTAATCTTTTCCTACACCTACACTATGCCCTTTAAACTATTGAACTTATCTATGGGTTTCTACTCTAATTAGTGTAGTTTTTGAGTTTTCAAATGTATATTTCATTCTTTTCTGTGAATACCAACTTATTTTCTCTATCTTTTCGTTATTCTGCACATACTAATTAAAATTATTTATTTATTTTCTCTAATGCCAATAACTGGATTATTGTGAGCTTGTTTCCAGCATCTCTTTACTTTCAATTTTAGTAATTGTGTATAAAAGTTTTTGCATCTCCAGACAATTCATCCAAGACTGAAGAGTTGTCAACATTTCTTCTGCTAAGTAGATAAAATGGAAGTGAAGTGAAGTCACTCAGTCATGTCCAACTCTTTGCAACCCCATGGGCTGTAGCCTACCAGGCTCCTCTGTCCCTGGGATTTTCCAGGCAAGAGTACTGGAGTGGGTTGCCATTTCCTTCTCCAGAGGATCTTCCCCACCCAAGGATTGAACCCAGGTCTCCCGCAGTGTAAGTAGACGTTTTATCATCTGAGCCACAAGGGAAGCCCTGTAACATGCTAGGGACAGAGAAAATGGAGAGGTGGACAATCATTGCAATCCAGTTGATGATGGAGCTGGCTCCAGTGTAGATGGACTTCATCCCAGGCAGGGCTACCTCACTTCCAAGGAATAGACATCTAGAGCCTTCCACCAGTGCATTCACAAATACTAAACACAATTACTCAGAGCAAGACCTCTGAGAATCCTGCTCTTCTTTTCAGATGCTTTCTTGTTAGCTTCTTAGCCTCCAAGCATATGCACAACATTATATAAGCAAACACCATGTGGGTAAAACCAGGCATATGCCAGTCTGGTACTTTATCATTCATTTCTTCCTGGAATTTCAGCCCATTCTAAATTTAATCTTTTATCTTTCACCCCAGAAGCCATTTTTTCCACCTGGATTCTCTACCCTGAATCAGGAATCCTTTGCTCAGGCAAAGCCCATATTCTCAACCTCTTGCTGTGTGTTTAGGTTGGCAAATGCCTCCATTCTCTGTTCCAGAGGAGAAGAGCTCCTTCAACAGTTCAGTTTACCTCTGCATGTTTCCTTTATTTGGAGTCTTGAAGCCTCTAGCCTTGGCTTCTTCAGAAGCCCTTCAATAGATTTTAACAAATTTGTTTTCTGACTTTTCTTCTTGTTCCAGGTGGTAATACTGGTCATTGTCAGTTACTCCACTATAACTGTCAGGTGTGTTGGGTCATTACTTTTCACTGATTACAAAAACAGATGTGTAGATATGTAAGATAATTACTTGGTGATAAAGCTGAAGTAAGTAAGCTCAGTAATCTCAATTTATAGGCTCCTAAGCAATAGAGCTAACACTGAACCCATTTGATTTTAAAAAGTGTTGTTATGAAAAGAGGTCAGATTCTCCCTAGTGACTCAGATGCTAATGAATTCACCTGCAATGTGGGAGACCTGGATTTGTTCCCTGGTTTGGGAAGATCCTCTGGAGAAGGGAATGACTATCCATTCCAGTATTCTTGCCTGGAGAATTCCATGGACAGAGGATCCTGTAGGGCTACAGTCCATGGGGTTGCAAAGAGTCAGAGATGACTGAACAACTTTCACTTTCAGGTAATAGAGCTAACTCTGAACCCTTTTGATTAAAAAAACAATGGTGTTATTAAAAGAGGTCAGATTCTACAATACTATGTAGTTTTATTATGTACAATATGACTTGGAAACTGTTTATTTCCTTTTTGAGGTAGAATTTCACAACAATGGAATCCAGTAATTCAAATAGGTAGTAAATTTACATTCATGGTAAATAAACACAATAAACTGGTAAAAGTGTCATTAGGGGTGATACAACACATACACATGTGTGTATTAAAAAAGCATTCCTTAAAAAAGCACGGAACATAAGCATCCCGTGATTTAGGAATCATCCTAATTCACAGAAGTTCTACATATGAGGAGTAAATAGGGAATTCCCTGGCAGCCCAGAGATTAGGACTAACTGTTACCACTGCAACACTGCAGGGGCCTGTTTCCATTTCTGGTAGGGAAACCAATATGCCATGTGACCAAAAAAAAAAAAAATTAAGATAAAAAAGAGTGAATAATGTAGGAAGTCTAGAGCCACCGTCTTTGTAGAAAGAACTGTCCTTTGTTTTTCAGATTGTTACTTCGGAACAGGAAGATACAGACTTAGCTTGTCATATGCATATAATAGAGTTAACAAGTTAATAGTGCATTAATTTTTGTTCTCTTTGTTATATGGTTGACACTCAGAATATATTTCCTCCAGAAGAAATGTTACAAATGATGGTCAGTTGGTTTCAAAATGATGTTTTTAACAATATACTTAAAGCATGACCTAAATTAACTCTACTTATATGTATTAGCCTAGAAATTTTGTTGAATCTGTTTATGAATGGATAGATACTCAACGTGAACTAAAATATGTAATGATATTTCTAAGTGATTATAACATGAGAAACCACTGAATTTGTGTAGAAATTGGAGAATCCAATTCTATTAGGTGGAAATTGGAGATTGCTGGGAATGGACTTTTTGCTGCCTTCAGATCAGGGTCCTGAAGTCCTTTAGGAAATTGAGTGATGCTGGCAGGAGTGATGTGTCAGTACTTGCTCACTGTTAGGGGCTGACACTCTGATGATCAGTGATTTGGTTCTTACAGGCATATCACATGCTTCACCTTAGTCCCTGCCTGATATACTTTGTCTCACTCTGCTTCTGTCTGTGACTATAGCAAGCACTGTAGCCAAGCTGTGACTCAGTTGTATGGTTTTCTCACATTGAGCTTCTGCTAAGTACTTTTCACTTTCTCCTCTGTAACTTACCAACGTGTCTTCCCTCTGCCCCTGGAAGTGCAGCCTAGAAGCAGGAGGCATGGGACTGAGTGGGCAGTTCTGAGGGGCTTTCTATGGGGCCTCAGAAGGTCCAGTGGTTGGAACTTCAGGTGGCCATGATCATGACCTGAATCCAAACACCTGTACTGGATTTTATTTGCCTGTTTCACTTTACCTGGTGTTTCATTCTTATTTTCTGGGATCACCATCTACTATATGCACATTAGTTTTTATTTCAGACACTGCTTTTGAAGGAAACTTAGCCTAAAGTATGTGATAAGTTGACTTTTCTTCTCCACAGGAAAATGAAAAAAAGAAAGAGAAAAAGAATCAGGGTTAAAGCCTAAGTGAAGTGAAGTGAAAATCACTCAGTCATGTCCGACTCTTTGCCACCCCATGGACTTGGAATTTTCCAGGCCAGAATACTAGAGTGGGTAGCCTTTCCCTTCTCCAGGGAATCTCCCCAACCCAGGTCTCCCACATTGCAGGCGGATTCTTTACCAGCTGAGCCACAAGGGAAGCCCAAGAATACTGGAGTGGGTAGTCTATTTCTTCTCCAGCAAATCTTCCTGACCCAGGAATTGAAGCAGGGTCTTGGGGCTCAGCTGGTAAAGAATCCGCCTGCAATGTGGGAGACTTGGGTTGGGAAGATCCCCTGGAGAAAGGAATAGTTATCCACTCCAGTATTCTGGCCTGGAGAATTCCATGAACTGTATAGTCCATGGTGTCACAAAGAGTCGGACACAACTGAAACGACTTTCACTTCACTTCCCCTCACTCCTGCACTGCAGGCAGATTCTTTACCAACTGAGCTGTCAGGGAAGCCCATAAGCCACATCCATTAAAAAGAGAAAGTGATAAGGAAGAAGATAAAAGTGCGTTTCTCAAAGGTATTTTATTTACAAAGTCATAATTTTTAGATCACCAAATGGAGTCCTATGAGGTCATCTGTTTACTTAATGATTAATTTCCCTCCCTCCCCCCCTCCCTTCTTTTCTACTTCCCTTTAATATATATTTACTGGTCATCTACTTTATAGCTTGTACTCAGCTAGGTCCTAATAATATAATGGTTGAAAAATGAGGCATGATTCCTGCCTCTTCAGAGAGTTTTATTTTGTGAAATGAATTAAACAGTCACCCAAGCAGATACACATCTAGGAGAGTGAATATATTGAAGGACAGCTACACACTGATGAGAAAGCCCGTACCTGGGGACTTTGACTTAGTTCAGCTTAGAGGGAAGGTCTAGGCAAGGCTTCTGGAGGCCAGGACGTTTGAGCTGACAGCAAAAGGGTGAGTATGAATTAATCAGGCAGACAGAGGACGGAAGAGTCTTTTAGGAGAACGACAGATGTACTGTGCTCAAGGCCCTTGTTGTTGGGAGAAGTCTGACAAATTTCAAGGTACCATTGGCTTCTTGAAAGAAGAAGTGTGATGTGGTTGAGCAGTTGTGCCAGATATGAGGAGCTGTTACAAAATATTTCAAATATTGTAGAATGAAGTGTGTGTGTGCATCTGTGTGTGTGTGTGATTGTGTTTGTGTGTGATGGTGGCAGGAAGGAGGGTTTCTCACAAATAAATGAGATGATGCATTAGCAAAAAACAAATATATGAAGCCTCTGGGGAAAACACTGTATAGTATATACAGTCTAAAAACTTTTGAAAGTTATGAGCATTTGAAAGATATGGTATGAATGGTAGGAACTGATCCTTCTATGTTAGTCCATTTCTGAACAGAGTTGAATAAAAGGGAATGAAGTATTTATTCATTTTTTGCTCAATTTATTTGTCCTAGCTCGTGTTACCTTAAAAACTATAAAAATGTCGTTTTAAGTTCTAGATATCTAAGTAGTCTTATATTGCTATAAAATTTATATGTCTTTGCTAGTTATGTGTTAATTTTTAGGGTGGTAGAAATATAGGTAGACTTTTCTCTTTGAAAAGTATTTCAACTAAAATTTTACATGAGGTAAAATTGACATGCTTTTAGTCATGTAACATGAAAGGCATCTACCTGGATGCACGGCAGCATGGTGCCTGGCCGTGTTTAATTACCCAGTCCCAAGTCAGCTCCTGCACTGAGGTTTTAATAAATTACGTTTGTACCCACACAAGTTTGGATCCTGGATCTGCTAGTTTCTCTTGAATTTGAAATTCAAGGGACTAGAGACAAATGATTTTACAATTAGAGCTGTATTTCCTTTGTTATGTCTTGGCATTAATTTTGCCTTAATTGAACACAAAGTTATATTCCAGACTCAGTGTGAAATGACCCTTTAAGATTTAGCATAACGTATACAACAACTCTTGCTAGCTATTCTCCCTTCTTGGTGAGATAATGTGGTTTATTTTTATAGGTTATTTGTAAACTTAATCTTTTATGAAATCTCTTAATCACATGACTATGTCTTATATTTTTAAAGTTTAATAAATAAATGGGTAAACAAGTACTGATTTAGAAAGTACAACATGAAAAAAGATTTGTGCCAGGGCCAAGAACAAAGAATTAGACAGAAATGGGGGAATTAATTGGAAGATTATTAAGATAGTGAATAACAAGTTTAAATGGAAAAGTCTGGGACTGTTTCATTTGTTCTTTATGATGTTCATCATAGAGGATAACCACCCCTAGATTCAGAAAAGCAAACTTAGAAAACTCCCCTCCCCTATTTTTTCTAGACCAAAAGTTAGAAAAAAATATCTGAAAAGCAGTGATAATAGACATTATTTTCACGGACTTTTGTTATGGGGATGAGCCATAGTTGTCAACTTACAAAAATTGTTAAAAATGATGCAGTAAGTATTAACTTACTTTTCATTACATATTTCCCAGTAACCCAGAAAGCCCAAAAATCTATTTTGGTGACATGTAAAAGAGATCTTAGAATTTGAAGTCTAATTACAGTCATCTGTTTTTCTTTAAATAATAAAATAAAAATATTTCAAAATACTGGCAGGTGTCATAGGAGTATGGTTAGTTTATTTATTTATTTTTCAACTGTATTTTCATACAATCATAAGTATGATTTATTTTTATAGAAAAAAGGAAATAAATACTTCTTGAATGGAAAAAATTAGTATTTGAAGCAAAACTTCAAAGTGATAAATTCTGTTAAATTTGAGGAGTTGTTTTGTAGATGTTTGTTATTTTTTAATACTTTTCTCCGTGTATATATATATATATATATATATTTATGATAAATTTATTTATAGAGAAAAATGATATAAAAGGAATGCTCTATTTCATGCTAAGTTACACTCTATATCTAGTGCAACATTTTCTTTGAATAATGTGCTCAACAGTATAAGCGACAACATCTGTTTGGCAATTTCTTACTGGGCTCCCAGATTTTTTATTTTTTATTTTGTTTCAAATAAATTGTTCCAAGAAAATTGTTGATTATCCTCACTAACTTGTCCTAAAAAATAATGAAGAGAACACTTTAATATTGTCAAGTTTTGCTTTTTACTTTTATATGTTTTCATGAAGAGCAAAGAGTTATCCACATTTTTTCCTCTCTGTTTTTTATGATAGCAACATTTCTGGGTTACACACTATGAACTCACAACCACTTACACTTGCATGGGCTCCTACTTCTTTAGTAACCGTGAGGTAATTTACTCATGCACACTTTATCATGTGGGTGCCAGGGGGTGTCTGTGTTTTTAGAAAAGGAATAATTTTATGATAGTTCTTCCTCAATGAGTGAAAAACTGCTATAATTCAATTTGTGTACTCTACTTAGGGAAATATTTGTTATATAAAGGCATTTTGAAAGTTGGTTTTAAACAGAAAGGCCTATTAGAGGAATAGTAAGCAGTAGTAGTTGGAAAAAGCTCAGATTCTAAGTCATATGGAAGTCCCCACTCACTAGTGAAGTACACTAATCAAAATGCTTAACCTGTTTTTGAATGTCAGCTTCCTTATTTGCAAACAAGGATAATAACACTTTCCCATTAGAGTTGTTGGGCTTCCCTGGTATCTCAGTGGTAAAGAACTTGCAGAAGACACGGGTTGATCCCTGGGTCAGAAGATCCCCTGGAGAAGGAAGTGGCAACCTATTCCAGTATTCTTGCCTGAGAAAGAGGACAGGACAGGGGAGCCTGATGGTCTACAGTTCATGCGGTTGCAAAAGAGTCAGACATGACATAGTGATTGAACAACAGCAGCTAGCATTTTACACATTACTTTGCCAGACAAAGGTCTGTCTAGTCAAGGCTATGGTTTTTCCAGTAGTCATGTATGTATGTGAGAGTTGAACTATAAAGAAAGCTGAGCACTGAAGAATTGATGCTTTTGAACTGTGGTGTTGGAGACGACTCTTGAGAGTCCCTTGGACTGCAAGGAGATCCAACCAGTCAATGCTGAGGGAAATAAGTCCTGAATATTCTTTAGAAGGACTGATGCTGAAACTGCAACTCCAATATTTTGCCCAACTGATGTGAAGAACTGACTCATTGGAAAAGACCCTGATGCTGGGAAAGATTGAAGGCAAGAGGAGAAGGGGACAGAGGATAAGATGGTTAGGTGGCATCACCGACTCGATGGACATGAGTTTGAGCAAGCTCCGGGATTGGTGATGGACAGGGAAACCTGGCATGCTACAGCCCATGGGGTTGCAAAGAGTCAGACACGACTGAGCTACTGAACTAAGCTGAGGGTTTTATGAGGATTAAAAGTAGTAAGTAAATTCCCTAATAAATATTAGGTATTTACTGCAAGTTCTTCATGCTATTATTAAAGCCAATATTGTATACTATCTATAAACTCTCAGGTAAATATCTATATCTATCTATTGCTTTCCTGGTGACTCAGACTATAAAGAATATGCCTGCAATTAAGGAGACCTGGGTTGGATCCCTTGGAAAGGGAGTGGCTACCCCCTCCAGTATTCTCGTCTGGAGAATTCCATGGACAGAGGAGCCTGGTGGGCTACAGGCCGTGGTGTGTTGCAAAGAGTCGAACACAACTGAGTGACTAACACTACTTTTGCTATTATATTTATGTTAGGTTTGATATACATTATGTATTTTAATCTTTATCTTGGTACTTACTGGGTGTAGGTGAAATTTGAAGATAAAATTTAGTTACATGGGAAACTAAGAAAATTGACAGCAGACACCACCATCATGACTTCCAAATGAATGAATGAGTTAATATATAAATATTATTAATACATGGTATCAATTTACATGAATGCTCTTATTTTTCCTTTTATCTTTCTTTGTTTTAAAAGTTTTCAATGATGAGAGCATATCACTTTGATAATATAAATAGAAAGTAAACTTTATTTTTTAAATGAATTCTTACTAGTTTGTGACTCATAACAATATAAGAATTCAATCTGATTTCTAAGGTATTGTTAATATATTATAGTAGGGTAATAAACATAATACAAAACAAAAGAACAAATGTGGATTTTTTTTCAGTGTTTTTGAAGCTAAAACACTATAAAAACAGGTTCATTGTAAAAAATTTGAACAATATGCAAATACGTGAGTGAAAAGTGAAAGGCCCTCTTCAATTCTCTCCAAACTCAAAATTACTGACTTTCTTCCTGAGATGTGGCCAAAATGCTGACATTTTATGTTCAAAGACATCATGTATATTTATGTTCATATATATTATAGCACATACATTTTAATAAATGTGTATTGTGTTGTGCCTTATCTTTTATTGTATCTCTTGGATATCTTTTTCATGTATGGAATTATACTTCTGGACATATTCAGCAATTTAACTTTCAGGAAAACCCTTGCATGTGGGCACAAAAAGACATGAGTTTATGAGAGTATCTTTGTATTAATTTAAAACTCAAAAAAATTATAAATTATAGTATATTTATGTAGCTGAATACTATATATAAGTTAAAATGACTAAGCTAAAATTTATGTGTTGGCATAGATCAGTCTGTAAAATTTAACTTGAGTGAAAAAGAATATTGTAAAAGATGATTATAATGTTACATCATTTTTATAATTTTATAATTAAAAAGGTAATTCTGTATGTTACATACAGTTACTTCAAAATGTAGTAAAATTTTGAAAATGTTTTTTTCATGGTTTTGAGAGAGCAGTTTCTATTTTCAGTATATCTTTGTAGATCCATCTCTCCTCACAGATATCATGAAGTTGCTCTTCATAATTGTACCAGTGCATGCCCTTCAGCAATGTATTATCAGATTTCTTAGTTTTGCCTATGTAGTTTTAAATATCTCATTGCTGTTTTATTTTGTTTCATCTGAGTGGTACGTTAAGCATCTTTATATATTTATAAGGGCTATTCAATTCTTCTCTTTTGTAAATTATCTTTTAAATATGTTGTTATTTTTTTAACCTCAGTTTGGATATTTAAAATTTGTACACTTTGGGTACTAACTTTTTATCATTAATATACATTGAAAGTATTTACTTTGCCAGTGGTCCTTTAAAAAATATTATAATGTTATTTATTATATAGAGACTTTGAAATGTTATTGCTTTCAGCTTTGTGACTCATTTCCTTTATTCATTTTGGGCTTGCTTGTTTGCAGTCTCATCTTCGGGATTGTAAATATCCTCTGGTTTCCTCCTGGAGCTGTAACTGTGTTTTGCACTGAAATCTGGAATAGTTGGAAGTTGACATTTATTTTTGTATTTATTTGAAGTATGAATCACAATCTCCCCACTCAGAGCATCCGCCACCCCCACCCATGTATATAGCCAGTTTAATTTTTTGCATTGATTTGTAAAGCTAATTTATAGGTTTGTTCTAGATTCTCTATTCTGTTCCATTGGCTCATTTGTCTAATCCCATGTCAATTCAGTACTTAATTATTTAATCCTTTAAACATTATAAACATTCTTTAATCTTCATATCTTTTATTAAGAACTCCACTTCCATGAAACTGAGGGTAGTTATATGTTAACCATTAACAAACAATAAACTGTAATCTGTTTTCACTAGTCAGACTCTCTGTTTCTATAAAAATTTGTGTGCCTTCTACATGTCATGTAGTGTAAACAATAAAATGTTTGTCCCAGTTTTTTTTTTTTTTTTTGGAACATGTAGTCAGTCCTGTTTGAGCTGGAGCCAGTTAAGACCACCAACCCTCCAACTGGACATGCTCCAGTGTCCACTTATGACCTTTTGATGTCAAGGGCCAAAAACTCCACCCTCAGAGTGTGTTAACGCTGCTATTTTCTGAGCATGCATCCCATGGAAACACCTGTAAGTTATGTCTTCATAGAATGATGATTACCTCACCCTTTTCTTACCTCCAGTTACCTTTCCCCTTGCCTCATCTTTATCCCATAAGTACCCCAAGCCCCTCACCTTCAGGGAGGCAGATTTGAGACTTTGTTCTCCCATCTCCTCACTTGGCTGAATGAGAGCAGCTGCTGGCCGAGTAGCATTCACTGCTACTTATGTCCTGCAAGTCCTATATGGTAGTCCGCCTTGTCCACATTTTGCTTTTTGCAGTTTCAGTTATATGTTTAACCTCTGTAAGAAAATATTAAATGGAAAATTCCAGGAAGAAACAATTTATGAGATTTAAATTGTGTGTCATTCTGAGTAGTGTGATGAAATCATGTGTCTCCCTGTTCCATCCTGCCTGAGACATGAATCCTCCCTCTGTTCAGCATATCTGCAGTGTGTACACCATCCGTCTGTTAGTATTGTAAGAAAAAACAGTATCTGTGAAGTTTGATACCGTCTGAGGTTTCAGGCATCCACTGTGGGTTTTGGAACATGTCCCATGTGGATAAAAGGTGGCTACTGTGCTACAAAGCTCCAGTTTCATCTACTTTCTGTGCCTCTGTATCTTCCCCCTGCCCCATCAAGCCTGGAAGACAGTGGTGACCAAGGGGTGGTTAAAGCATCCTTCTTCTAACTGTCATCATGTCTCAGTAATTTTTCCCTTTGGTTGTGATAACTATTTTCCTCCAAGCTTTTGACATACACCTTGGTGGAATTGGAAGGGCATTCGTTCTATAGTTTAATTTAAGAGAACTGTCATTTTTATGATAGAGCCTTTCTACTTATATATATGTTATACATCTCTGTTTACCTAGTTCTTCTGTGTGCTTCTATCATGTTATAATTTATTCAATACAGATATTGCTTAGCCTTTTTGAGATTTATTCCAAGAATAATTCTCATGTTTATTATAATTATGGAAGAGATATTTATAAAGATATAAGACTATTGTTGATAAATGATTTTTGCATGTTGATTTCCCATCCACAAACTTACTAAACTATTCTATTTCTTCTCACAGATTCTTTTGGAGGTTCTCTTCCATACTCTAGGTAGAGAATTATATTGTCTTTGTATAATAAATATAGTAATAATAGTCATTACTAAATTTGCATTGACAATATAGTGGAGGACAGAGGAGTCTAGCGTGCTAGTCCATGGGGTCTCAAAGAGTTGGACACAACTTAGTGACTGAACAACAACAACAAAAATATATTATGAAATCATTGTGTGCGTGTGTGTGTGCTCAGTTGCTCAGTTGTGTGATTTATTTATTTTGTGTGATGAGACATTTAGGATCTTACATCATAGCAAGTTTCACATGTACAGTGCAGTATTATTAATTATGGTCAATTTGCTGTACATTACATCTCTAGGAGTTATTTAACTTATAATTGGAAGTTTCCACACTTTTACCCCTTCACCTATTTTTTCTAGCCCCCAGGCTCTGGTAGCCATCATGCTACTATTTACATACATTTGGATTTTTTAGATTCTGTATATGAATGAGAAATTATAGTATATGTTTCTCTGACTTATTTCACTTAGTCTTAAATTTTGGCAGGATTTACTTCTTTTTAAAAATACTTCCAATATGCTGCTGGAGAAGAGCAGAGGAATAACTCCAGAAGGAATGAAGAGGCTTCACCAAAGTGGAAACAACACCCAGTTGTGGATGTGTCTGGTGGTGAAAGTAAAGTCTGATGCTGTAAAGAGCAATATTGCACAGGAACCTGGAATGTTAGGTCCATGAATCAAGATAAATTGGAAGTGATCAAACAGGAGATGGCAAGAGTGAACATTGACATTTTAGGAATCAGTGAAATAAAATGAGCAGAATGGGTGAATTTAATTCAGATGACTGTTGTATCTACTACTGTGGGCAAGAATCACTTAGAAGAAATGGAGTAGCCCTCATAGTTAATAAGAGTCTGAAATGCAGTATTTGGGTGCAAACTGAAAAATGACAGAAAGATCTCTGTTTCCAAGGCAAGCCATTCAATATCACAGTAATCCAAGTCTATGCACCAACCGTTAATGCTGAAGAAATGGAAGATGAATGGTTCTATAAGGACCTACAAGACTTTCTAGAACTAACACCAAAAATATATACCATTTTCATCATAGGGGACTGGAATGCAAAAGTAGGACATCAAGAGATACCTAGAGTAACAGGCAAGTTTGGTCTTGGAGTACAAGATGAAGCAGGGCAAAGACTAACAGAGATTTTACAAGATAACTCACTCATCATAGCAAGCACACTCTTCCAACAACACAAGAGAAAACTCTACACATGGACATCACCAGATGATTGATATAAAAATCAGACTGATTATATTCTTTGCAAGCAAAGGTGGAGAACCTCTATACACTCAGCAGAAATGAGACCACGAGCTGATTGTGGCTCACATCATGAACTCCTTATTTCCAAATTCAGACTTAAAATGAAAAAAAAAAAAAAAAGAGGGAAAGCCACTAGGCCATTCAGGTATGAACTAAAGCAAATCCCTTACTATAAAATGAAAGTGACAAATATATTCAAAGGATTAGATCTGGTACACAGAATGCCTGAAGAAATATGGACAGAGGTTCATAGCATTGTACAGGAGGCAGTTATCAAAACCATCCTCAAGAAAAAGAAATGCAAAGAGGCAAGATGGGTGTCTGAGGAGGCCTTACAAATAGCTGAGAAAAGAAGAGAAGTGAAAGGCAAAGGAGAAAGGGAATGATATTCACATGTGAATAGCAAAGAGAGATAAGAAAGCCTTCCTAAGTGATGAATGCAAAGAAATAGAAAAAGTCAATAGAATGGGAAAGACTAGAGATCTCTTCAAGAAAATTAGAGATACCAAGGGAACATATCATGCAAAGATGGGTACAATAAAGTACATAAATGGTATGGATGAAAGAGAAGCAGAAGATATTAAGAAGACGTGGCAAGAATACACTGAAAAACCTATAAAAAAGAGTGCTTCATGACCCAGATAACCACCATGGTGTGATCACTCACCTAGAGCCAGACATCCTGGAGTGCGAAGTCAACTGGGCCTTAGGAAGCATCACTATGAATGAAGCTAGTGGAGGTGATGAAATTGCACCTGAGCTATTTCAAATCCTAAAAGATGATGCTGTGAAAGTGCTGCACTCAATATGACAGAAAATTTAGAAAACACAACAGTGGCCACAGGACTGGAAAAGGCCAGTTTTCATTTGTATCCCAATGAAAGGCAGTGCCAAAGAATGTTCATACTACCACACAATTGCACTCATTTCACATCCTAGCAAAGCAATGCTCAAAATTCTCCAAGCTAGGCTTCAACAGTACATGAACTGAGAACTTCCAGCTGTTCAAGAAGGATTTAGAAAAGGCAGAGGATCCATAGATCGAATTGCCAGCATCTGATGGATCATAGAAAAAGCAAGAGAATTGCAGAAAAACATCTGCTTCATTGACTGATACACTAAAACCTCTGACTGTGCAGATCACAACAAAGTGTGGAAAATTCTTCAAGAGATGGGAATACCAGACCACCTTACCTACCTTCTGAGAAACCTGCATGCAGGTCAGGAAGCAACAGTTAGAACTGGACATGGAACAACAGACTGGTTTCAAATTGTGAAGAAGTACATCAAGGCTGTATATTGTCACCCTGCTTATTTAACTTATATGCAGAGTACATCTTGCTAAATGCCAGTCTGGATGAAGCACAAGCTGGAATCAAAATTTCTGGGAGAAATATCAATAACCTCGCATATGCAGATGATAACATCCTTATAGCAGAAACTATAGAGAAGAGGAACTAAAGAGCCTCTTGATGAAGGTGAAAGAAGATAGTGAGAAAGATGGCTTAAAAACATTCAGAAAACAAAGATCACTTCATGGCAAACAGATGGGAAAATAATGGGAACGGTGACAGGCTTTATTTTCTTGGGTTCCAAAATCACTGCAGATGGTGACTGCAGCCATGAAATTAAAAGGCACTTGTTCCTTGGAAGAAAAGCTATGCTTAACCTAGACAGCATATTAAAAAGCAGAGACATTACTTTGCCAATAAAGGTCCGTATAGTCAAAGGTATTTTTTTTCCCAGTAGTCATGTATGGATGAGAGTTGGATCATAAAGAAGGCTGAACACCAAAGAATTGATGCTTCTGAGCTGTGGTGTTGAAGAAGAATCTTGAGAATCCCTTGGACTGCAAGGAGATCAAACCAATCAATCCTAAAGGAAATGAACCCTGAATATTCATTGGAAGGACTAATGCTGAAACTAAAGCTCCAATACTGGCCACATGATGCAAAGAGCCAACTCATTAGAAAAGACCATGATGCTTGGAAAGATTGAAGGCAAGAGGTGAAGGGGACGACAGAGGAACAGGTGGTTGTTTGGCATCACCTACTCAATGGACATGATTTTGAACAAGCTCCTGGAGATTGTGATGGACATGGATGCCTGGTGTGCTGCAGTCGATGGGGTCGCAAAGAGTCAGACGTGACTGAGTGACTGAACAACAAGAACTTCTTTTATGATTTAATAATATTCCAAATACATACAGATATATAAACAGCTATATTGGTACTTGTCTATATCACATTTCTTATCCATTTGTCTATCAACAGACACAGGTTGTTTCCATGTCCTGACTCTTATGAATAACACTGCAAGGAACACAGGGTTTAAATGTCCCTTTGATATAGCAATCGCATTTCTGGAATTGCTGGATCACATGACAGCTCTACTTTTAACATTTTTAACCTGTTAAATTTTAAGGCATTTTATTATATGAAAACAAGTAACAAAATGTTCCATGGGTACTTCTTTCTCCTTTTTGTTTGTTTGTTTGTTTGTTTTGGCTTTTACATTGCTGAAATGATTTTTAATTTGTTCAGATATGTTTCTTTCTTTTTAAAATTAATTTTTATAGGAGTACCATTTTTTACAATATTGTGTTAATTTCTGCTGTCAAATAAGGTGAATCAGCTATATATATATATATACACACACATATATATATATATATATATATATCCTCTCTTTTTTGGATTTCTTTCCCATTTAGGTTACGATAGAGCAGTGAGTAGGGTTCCTTGAGTGATAGAGTAGATTCTCATGAGTTATTTACTTCATACATGGCATCAATAGTGTGTGTGTGTATATATATATATATACACACACACAATCCTAATCTCCCAATTCATCCCACTTCACCTGTCTCCCTTTTATAACCATATGTCCATTCTCTTCATCTATGTCTCTATTTCTCTTTGCAAATAAGTTCATCTGTATCATTTTTCTTTTCCTCTTTCTGACTTACTTCACTCTGTCTCTAGGTCTGTCCACATCTCTGCAAATATCACAATTTTATTCCTTTGTATGGTTGAGTACTTTTCCATTGTATATATGTACCCCAACTACGTTATCCATCCTTCTGATTAGGGACCTTTAGGTTGCTTCTGTGTTCTGACTATTGTAAATGGTACTTTAATGAACACTGGGGTGCATATATCTTTTTGAATTATAGTTTGATGTTGAACACCTTTTCTTGTGTTTTTTGGCCATTTCTATGTCTTTGGAGAAATATCTATTTAATCCTTCCTCTCATTTTTATCATTGGGTTATTTGTTTTTAGATATTGAAGCTGCATGAGCTGTTTGTATGTTTTGGATATTAATCCCTTGTCAGTTGCTTCATTTGTAAACATTTTTCTCCCATTCTAATGGTTGTCTTTTTGTCTTGTTTATGATTTTGTTTGCTGTGCAAAAGCTTTCTAGTTTAATTAGGTCCCATTTGTTTATTTTTGTTTTTATTTTCATTACTCTAAGAGTTGGGTCAAAAAAAATCTTGCTAAGATTTATGTCAAAGGGTATTCTGCCTGTGTTTTCCTCTAAGAGTTTTGTAGTGACTAGCTTTACATTTAGGTCATTTATCCATTTTATGTTTGTATTAGAGAGTGTTCTAATTTTATTCTTTTACACATAGCTGTCCAGTTATTCTAGCAACACTTATTGAAGAGACTGTCTTTTCTCCATTGTATATTCTTGCCTTCTTTATCATAAATTTGGTATTCATAGGTAAGTGGGTTTAGCTCTAGGTTTTCCTTCCTGTTACATTGATCTATATTCCATTTTTTGTGCCAGTACCATATTATCTTAATGACTGTAGCTTTGTAATATAGTCTAAAGGCAGAAGAGCCTGATTCCTCCAGCTACATTTTTTTTTTTTTTTCTCAACATTGCTTTGGGTATTCAAAGGCTTTTGTGTTTCCATGCAAATTGTAAAATTTTTTATTTTAATTCTGTGAAAAATTTCCGTGGTGATTTGATATGGGATGTATTGAATCTGTATATTATGGGTACTATAGTCATTTTGACAATACTGATTATTCCAATCCATGGACATTGATTTCTTTCATCAGTATCTTATAGTTTTTTGAGTGAGTATTTTTTGCCTCTTTAGGTTGGGTTATGCCTAGGTACCTTATTACTTTTGTTGCAATAGTAAATGGGATAGTTTCCTTAATTTCTCTTTTTGATCTTTCATTGTTAGTGTATAGGAATGTAATATATTTCTGTTTATTAATTTTTATAAATCTTGCAAATTTAACAATTTCATTGACTAGTTCTTCTAGCTTTCTGGCAGCATACTTAGGATTATCTATGTATAGTATCCTGTCATCTGCAGACAGTGACAGTTTTACTTTTCCTTTCCAATTTGTCTATTCCATTTATTTCACCTCTTATCTTGATGATTTCCTTCTTTCTACTTTGTGTTTTGTTTGTTCTTCTTTCTCTAGTTGTTTTAGGTATAAGTTTGGATTGTTTATTTAAGATTTTCTTGTTTCTTGAAGTGAGAATTAATTGCTATATACTGCCCTATTAGAACTGCTTTTGCTGCATCCCATAGGTTTTGTGTTTGGGTTGTTGTGTTTTCATTATCGTTTGTTTCTAGGTATTTTTTTTTTAATTTCTTCTTTGATTATTCAGTGATCTATTTGTTTTTTAGTAGCATGTAGTTTAGATTCTATGTGTTTGAATTTTTATAGTTTTTTTTTTACACAAATTTTTGTAATACGTTATGCAAGGCCTTTTCAAGATGAATGTCCATTTTCTCAGTTTCTGTTTTTGGCATAACGTTAATTATTTCCAGTGCAATTAAAACCTCCTGAACCCTCCTCAGCATTATTTAAAATTTGAAATTCCTCTATTTCTGGGCAAACTATCTATTCACAAATGAGCTGTGCAATTCAATCACCTTTCTTTTTCAAACTTTTCTATGCCAAAATTAAACATTACAACACCAACATTTCCTCCATAAACTTCACCTATAATACCATCTCCCACATCTGTGGAGTATTTTGTAGCTTAGCCCAAATGGGGAGCTACTCTTCCATAGCACCCAGAAGGAAGAACTATCTGAATGTTGGTTTTAATAAGGCCTTTCTCCACTGGTGGTACTGTGTAACCATAGGCACTATACTGATCATAGCCCACAGACTGTGTGGACCCTTTGGTGGGGTGGTACTGTGTTCTGAGAGCTGGGTCAAATGCTACACTCTGCTGAAGTCTGAGCCCATTTGCTGGGGAAGATGAATTGGGTCTCTTGAGAACAGGGAATGTTAGGGAAGATTGTGAGCTCAATTTCAGAGCAGGGGAACAAGAGAACAGAATGAACCCAGCACACAAGATCTAAACTTCCCATGGATCACTTCCTCTGGGTCATGAAGATCTTTTTTGTATAGTTCTTCTGTGTATTCTTGCCACCTCTTAATATCTTCTGCTTCTGTTAGGTCCATACAATGTCTGTCCTCTATTGTGCTCATCTTTGCATGAAAAATTCCCTTGGTATCTCTAATTTTTGAAGAGATCTCTAATCTTACCCATTCTACTGTTTTCCTCTATTTCTTTGCATTGATCACTGAGGAAGGCTTTCTTATTTCTCCTTACTATTCTTTGGAACTCTGCATTCAATTGGGTATATATTTTCATTCCTCTTTTGCCTTTTGCTTCTCTTCTTTTCATAGCTATTTGTGAGGCCTCCTCAGACAACCATTTTGCCTTTTGCATTTCTCGTTCTTGGGGATGGTCTTGATCTCCTGTAAAATGTCATGAACCTCCGCCCATAGATCTTCATGCTCTCTGGCTATCAGATCTAATCTCTTGACTCTATTTGTTACTTCCACTGTATAGTCGTAAGGGATTTGATTTAGGTCACACCTTAATGGTCTAGTGGTTTTCCCTGCTTTCTTCAATTTAAGTCTGAATTTGGCAATAAGGAGTTCCCTTTTCTCCACATCTATGCCAGCAGTTTCTGTCTCTTGCTCTCTTTATAACAGTTACCATAAGAATTATGAGATGCTATCTCATTAGGATTTTAATTTGCTTTTTCCTGACGACTAGTGAGGCTGAGCATCTTTTGCCAGGAGAAATATCAATAGCCTCAGATATGCAGATAACACCTCCATCATGGCAGAAAGTGAAGAGGAACTAAAGAGCCTCTTGATGAAAGTGAAAGAAGAGAGTGAAAACGCTGGGTTAAAACTCAACATTCATAAAACTAAGATCATGTCATCTGGTCCCATCACTTCATGGGAAATAGATGGGGAAACAGTGGAAACAGTGGCTGACTTTATTTTTTGGGGTTCCAAAATCACTGCAGATGGTGACCTCAGCCATGAAATTAAAAGACGCTTGCTCCTTGGAAGAAAAGCTATGACCAACCTAGACAGCATATTAAAATGCAGAGACATTACTTTGCCAATAAAGGTCTGTATATTCAAAGGTATAGTTTTTCCAGTAGTCACGTATGGATGTGAGAAATGGACTGTAAAGAGAACTGAGTGCTGAAGAATTGCTTCTGAGCTGTGGTGTTGGAGAAGCCTCTTGAGAATCCCTTGGATTACAAAGAGATCAAACCAGTCAATCCTAAAGGAAGTTAGTTCTGAATATTCATTTGAGGGACTGATGTTAAATCTGAAATTCCAATACTTTGGCCACTTGATGTGAGGAAATGACTCATTGGGAAAGACCCTGATGCTGGGAAAGATTGAAGGCATGAGGAGAAGAGGATGACAGAGGATGAGATGGTTGTTTGGCATCACTGGCTCAATGAACATTGAGTTTGAACAAGCTCCGGGAGTTGGTGATGGACCAGGAAACCTGGAATGCTGCAGTCCATAGGGTCACAAAGGGTTGGATATGACTGAATGATTGAATTGAACTGAATGGCCATTTGTATGTTTTCTTTGGGAACATGTCTATTCTATTCTGCCCATTTTAAAAATTGGATTATTATTATTAATGTTGTTAATTTCTATGAGTTTCTTACATATTTTGAATATTAACACCTTGTAGGATAGTTGGCTTACAAATATTTCTATTTCATAGGATGCTGATCTGTACATTCAATTTGTTATTTCCTTCGTTGAGCAAAAGCTTTCTAGTTTAGTGGTAGTCCCACCTGTTTTTGCTTTTGTTGCTTGCACTTTTGGTTTGTTTGGGATGGTCTTGTTAGCTGCCTCCTGTACAGTATTACAGACCACAGTCCATAGCTCTTCAGGGACACTATTATCTAGATATAGTCCCTTGAATCTGTTCATTGCCTCTACTGAAAATTAATACTGGATTTGATTTAAGTCATACCTGGCTGGCCTAAGCTTTTTCCCAATTTTATTTATTTTTCTAAAGTCTGAATCTTGCTATGAGAAGCTGATGATCTGAGCCATAGTCAGCTCTAGGTCTTGTTTTTGCTGACTGTATACAGTTTCTCCATCTCCGGCTACAAAGAGTGTAATCAATTTGATTTTTGTATTGATCATTTGGTGATGTCCATGTGTAAAGTCATTTCTTGTTGAAAAAGGGTATTTTCTATAACTAGTGCATTCTATTGGAAAAATTCAGTTAGTCTTTGCCCTGCTTCATTTAGTTCTCCAAGGCCAAATGTGCCTGTTACTCCAGGTATATCTTGAGTTCCTACTTATGCATTTCAATCCCCAATGATGAATAGAACATCTTTTTTAGGTGTTAGCTCTAGAAAGTCTTCTAGGTCTTCATATAACAGATCAACTTCAAGGAGGCAAAGTGGTCGTTTGAGGTGGCATTATGAATAGCAGAAAAACAAAGTGAAGTGAAAAGCAAGGGAGAGAGGGAAAGGTACATTCAATTAAATGCAGAGTTTCAAAGAATAGCTAGAAGAGACAAGAAGGCCTTCTTCAATAAACAGTGCATAAAACTAGAAGAAAACAACAGGAGAGGAATGACTAGAGATATCTTCAGGAAAATTGGAAATATCAAGGGAACATTTCTCCCAAAGATGGGCACATTAAAGGACAGAAACTGTAGAGACCTAGTAGATGCTGAAGAGATCAAGAAGAGATGGGAAGAATACACAGAAGAACCGTATGAAAAAAAGATCTTAATGAACCAGATTACTATGATGGTGTGGTTAGTCACCCATAGCAAGACATTCTGGAGTGCAAAGTAAAGTGTGTCTTAAGAAGCAATGCTGTTAATTAAGCTAGTGGATGTGATGATATTCCAGCAGAACTATTCAAATACCTAAAGGAGTATGCCATCAAAGTTTTGCAGTCATTATGTCAACAAATCTGGAAGACCCAACAGTGGGTACAGGACTGGAAAAGGTCAATCCTCATCCCAATTCCCAGGAAGAGTAGAACCAAAGAATGTGCTAACCATCAGACAGTTGCACTCATCTTTAATGCTAGGAAGATCATGCTTAAAATCTTGCATGCTAGGCTTCAGCATTATTGAACCAAGAACTTCCAGATACCCAAGCTGTGTTTAGAAAAGGAATAGAAACTAATTGGATCAATTTGGATCAAATTGCCAACATTCACTGGATTATAGAGAAAGCAAGGGAATTTCAGAAAACAAAAACAAAACATCTATCTCTGTTGAATTGACTATGCTAAAGCCTTTGACTGTGTGGATCATGACAAACTGTGGAAAGCTCTTAGAGATGGGAATACCAGACCATCTTACCTGTCTGCTGAGAAACCTGTATGCGGGTCAAGAAGCAACATTTAGAACCCTGTATGGAACAACTGATGGATTCAAGATCAGTAAAGGAGTACGGTAGGGCTGTCTATTGTCACCCTGTTTGTTTAACAGGTATGCTGAGCATATCATGAGAAATGCAAGGCTGGATGAGTTACAAGCTGAAATCAGGCTATGTGGGAGAAACATCAACAACCTCAGATATGTGGATGATATCACTATAATGGAAGAAATTGAAGAGGAACTAAAGAGCCTCTTGAAGGGGGTGAAGGAGTAGAGTGAAAGAGCTGGCTTAAAACTAAATATTAAAAACAAAAACAAAAACAAACAAAAAAAAAAACCTATGATCATGGCATCTGGTCCCACGACTGCTTGGTAAACAGAAGGGGAAAAGGTGGAAGGAGTGACAGGTTTCTTCTTTTGGGACCCAAAATCACTGCAGATGGTGACCGCAGCCATGAAATCAGGTGATTGCTTCTTGGCGGAAAAGCGATAACAAACCTAGAGAGTGTGTTGAAAATTGGAGACATTGCTCTGCTGACAAAGATCCGTATAGTAAAGGCTATGGTCTTCCCAGTGGTCATGTATGGTTGTGAGAACTTGACCGTAAAGAAGGCAGAATGCTAAAGAATTGGTGCCTTAAAACTGTGATGCTGGAGACGACTCCTGAAAGTCCCTTGGACAGTGAGGATTGACAGCAAAGGTTGACAACAAACCAGTCAATCTTGAGGGAGATCAACTTGAGTATTCAATGGAAGAAGTGATGCTGAAGCTGAAGCTCCAGTATTTTGGTCATCTGGTGCACACAGACTACTCATTGGAAAAGTCCCTGATGCTGGGAAATATCGAGGGTAGAAGGAGAAGAGGCCGTCAGAGGATGAGATGGCTGGACAGCAACACCAATGCAATGAACATAAACTTGGGCAAACTCCAGGAGGCGGTGAAGGACAGGGAGGCCTGGCCTGCTGCAGTCCTTGGGGTAGCAAGACCCAGACATGCCTGGCTGACTGAACAACATCAACAGCAGCAATGTTTGGTTTCACAATTAAAACTCTTGCCAAGACCAATGCCAAGAGCTTTTCCCCCTGTGTTTTCTTCTGTTTTATATTTTCAGATCTCTTACATTTCAGTCTTTAGTCCAATTTAAGTTATTTTTTGTGAGTAATGTAATATCTGAAGTTTTGATTCTGCTAATCAAGAAAATAAGAGAGAAGACTCAAAATCGAAAATTAAAAAAAATTAAAATTAACACCACAGAAATATTTCAGGAACCTGAAATGACTATAAACAATTACAGGTCAATAAATTTGATATTTCTGTATAATGACTCTTGCTGTTAAAAGTCAGGACAAAATATAAAGAAACACCATATATGGCTATATTGAAACAGTAAGAGTGTTATGAAAAAATGGGATAATTTCTATGGGTATAATGGAAGTTTACTTTTGCATTGCTAAGTCGTTTCAGTTGTGTCTGACTCTGTGCGACCACATAGACTGAGCCCACCAGGCTCTGCTGTCCCTGGGATTCTCCAGGCAAGAACACTGGAGTGGGTTGCCATTTCCTTCTCCAATGCATGAAAGTGAAAAGTGAAAGTGAAGTCGCTCAGTCGTGTCCGACTCTTAGCGACCCCATGGACTGCAGCCTACCAGGCTCCTCCATCCATGGGATTTTCCAGGCAAGAGTACTGGAGTGGGGTGCCATTGCCTTCTCCTACTTTTGTATTACCTATTAATATAATTCATTCAATGAACATTTTAAGGATAAAATTGGGAGAAATTTTTGATAGATGGTAGTGATTTCTGAAAATAAATACATTTTTGTTTAAAACCATTAGTAAAACAATAAAAGGAAATTTTATAGCAGGTATGAAATTGTGTCTAACTGGTTATAATTTCTGAATGCCTTCTGTGAAATATTCGAAAGAATATAAAAATCTCCACTATCACAATTGTTGTTCAGCTGCTCAGTCATGCCTGACTCTTTGCAACCCCATGGACTGCAGCACGCCAGGCTTCCCTGACCACCATCTCCCAGAACTTGCTCAGATTAATGTCCATTGAGTTGGTGATGCCATCCAACCATTTCATCCTCTGTTGTTTCCTTCTCCTCCTGCCTTCAATCTTAGCCAGCAACAGAGTCTTTTCTAATGGGTCAACTCTTCACATCAGGTGGCCAAAGAGTTGGAACTTCAGCTTCAGCATCAAGCCTTCCGATGAATATTCAGTACTGATTTCCTTTACGATTGACTGGTTTTATCTCCTTGCAGTCCAAGGGACTCTCAAGAGTCTTCTCCAACACCAAAGCTCAGAAGCATCAATTCTTCAGTGCTCAGCCTTCTTTATGGACCAACTGTCACATTCATACATGGCTACTGGAAAACGATAGCTTTAACTAGACGGACCTTTGTCAGCAAAGTGATGTCTCTGCCTTTTAATATGCTGCCTAGATTAGGCATAGCTTTTCCTCCAAGCAGCTAGTGTCTTTTAATTTCATGGCTGCAGTCCCCATCTTCAGTGATTTAGAGCCCAAGAAAATAAAATCAGTCAATATTTTCACTCTTTCCCCATCTGTATGCCATGAAGTGATGGGACTGAATGCCATGATCCTAGTTTTTTGAATGTTGAGTTTTAAGTCAGCTTTTTTACTCTTCTCTTTCACCTTCAACAAGAGGTTCTTTAGTTCCTCTTCACTTTCTGCCATAAGGGTGATGGCATCTGCATATCTGAGGTTATTAATATTTCTCCCAGCAATTGTGATTCTAGCTTGTGCTTCATCCAGTCTGGCATTTCTCATGATGTACTCTGCATATAAGTTAAATAACAGGGTGACAATATACAGCCTTGACATACTCTTTTCCAATTTGGAACAAGTCCATTGTTCCAAGTCTGGTTCTAACTGTTGCTATTTGACCTGCATACAGGTTTCTCAGAAGGCAGGTAATGTGGTCTGGTATTCCCATCTCTTGAAGAATTTTCAACAGTTTGTTGTAATCCACACAGTCAAAGGCTTTAGCATAGTCAATGAAGCAGAAATAGATGTTTATTCTGGAATTCTCTTGCTTTTTCTATGGTCCAGTGGATGTTGGCAATACGATCTCTGGTTCCTCTGCCTTTTCTAAGTCCATCTTGAACATCTGGGATTTCTCAGTTCACATACTGCTGAAGCCTAGTTGGAGAATTTTGAGCATTACTGTGCCAGCATGTTAAATGAGTGTAATTGTGCAGTAGTTTGAACATTCTTTGGTCTTGCTCTTCTTTGGGACTGGAATGGATACTGATCTTTTCCAGTCCAATGGCTACTGCTGAGTTTTCCAAATTTGCTATCCTATTGAGTGTAGCACTTTCACAGCATCATTTTTTAGGATTTGAAATAGCTCACCTGGAACTCCATCACCTCCACTAGCTTTGTTCATAGAGATGCTTCCTAAGGCCCCCTTGACTTTGCATTCCAAGATGTCTGGCTCTAGGTGAGTGATCACATCATCGTGTTTATCTGGGTCATTAGATTTTTTTTTTTTTTCTGTGTATTCTTGCCACTTATTATTTTCTGCTTTTGTTAGGTCCATACCATTTCTGTATTTATTGTGGCCATCTGTGCGTGATATGTTCCCTTGATATCTCTGATTTTCTTGAAGAGATCTCTAGTCTTTCCCATTCTACTGTTTTCCTCTATTTGCACTGATCACTTAACAAGGCTTTCTTATCTCTTCTCTCCTTGTTATTCTTTGGATCACTCCATTTAGATGGTTATATCTTTCCTTTTATCCTTTGCCTTTCACGTCTCTTCTTTACTCAGCTATTTGTATGGCTTCCTCAGGCAACCATTTTGCCTTTTGGCATTTCTTTTTCTTGGGCATGGTTTTGATCACCACTCCTGCACAATGCTATGAACCTCTATCCATACTTCTTCAGGCACTTTTTCTATTAGATCTAATCCCTTGAATCCATTTGTCACTTCCACTGTATAATTGTAAAGTATTTTGCTTTAGGTCATGCCTGAATGGCCTAGTGATTTTCCCTACTTTCTTCTATTTAAATCTGAATTTTGCAATAAGGAGTTCATGATCTATGCAACAGTCAGCTCCCGGTCTTGTTTTGGCTGACTGAGCTTCTCCATCTTCAGTTCCAAAGAATGTAATTAATCTGTTGGTATTGATCATCTGGTGATGTCCGTGTGTAGATTCGTCTCTTGTGATATTGGAAAAGAGTGTTTGCTATGATTACTGTGTTCTCTTGACAAAGCTCTGTCAGCCTTTGTCCTGCTTTATCTTGTACTCCAAGACCAAACTTGCGTTTTACTCCAGGTATTGCTCGACTTCCTAGCTTTGCATTCCAGTCCCCGATGATGAAATAGACATCATTTTTTGGTATTAGTTCTAGAAGTTCTTGTAGGTTTTCATAGACCCATTCAACTTTTTCAGAATTAGTGGTTGGAGCATACACTTGGATTACTATGATATTGAATGGTTTGCTTTGGAAACGAACAGAGATCATTCTGTTGTTTTTGAGATTTTCTCAAGTACTGCACTTGAGACTCTTTTGTTGATTATAAGGGTTACTCCATTTCTTCTAAGGGATTCTTGCACGAAGTAATGGTTATCTGAATTAAACTCATCCATTCTGGTCCATTATAGTTCACTGATTCCTAAAATGTCAGTGTTCACTCTTGCCATCTCCTGTTTGACCAGTTCCAAATCACGTTGACTCATGGACCTAACATTCCAGGTTCATGTGCAATACTGTCTTTTACAGCATTGAACTTTGCTTTCACCTAGACACATCCACAACTGGGCATTGTTTCTGCTTTCACTCGGATTCTTCATTCCTTCTGGAGCTTTTTCTCTGCTCTTCTTCAGTAGCATATTGGGCACCTACAAACCTGGGGAGTTCATCTTTCAGTGTCATATATTTTTGCCTTTTCAAACTATTCATGCAGTTCTCAAGGCAAGAATGCTGAAGTGGTTTGCCTTTCCCTTCTTCAGTGGACCATGCTTTGTCAGAACTCGCCACTATTACCCATCTGTCTTGGGTGTCCCTACACACCATAGCCATAGTTTCTTTGAGTCAGACAAGGCTGTGATCCATGGGATCAGTTTGCTTAGTTTCCTGTGATTGTGGTTTTCATTCTGTCTGCCCTCTGATGGATGAAGATAAGAAGCTTGTGGAAGCTTCCTGGTGGGCGGGATTGGCTGTGGGAATCGGTCTTGCTCTGGTGGCAGGGTCATACTCAGTAAATGTTTAATCTTTAATCTGTTAATCGGTGGTGCTGTGTTCCCTGCCTGTAGTTTGGATTGAGTAGTTTTTCCATAGCTTTATGCAAAAAGGCAAAATGGTTGTATGAGGAGGCCTTACATATGGCTGTGAAAAGAAGAGAAGCGAAAAGCAAAGGAGAAAAGGAAAGATATACCCATTTGAATGCAGAGTTCCAAAGAATAGCAAGGAGAGATAAGGAAGCCTTCCTCAGTGACCAATGAAAAGAAATAGAGGGAAACAACAGAATGGGAAAGACTAGAGAGATCTCTTCAAGAAAAATAGAGATACCAAGGGAACATTACATGCAAAGATGGGTTCGATAAAGGACAGAAATGGTATGGAATAATAGAAGCAGAAGATATTAAGAAGAGGTAGCAAGAATACACAGAAGAACTGTACAAAAAAGATCTTCACCACCCAGATAATCCAATGGTGTGATCACTCACCTAGAGCCAGACATCCTGGAGTGTGAAGTCAAGTGGGCCTTAGAAAGCATCACTATGAACAATTCTAGTGGATGTGATGGAATTCCAGTTGAACTATTTCAAATCCTGAAAGATGATGCTGTGAAAGTGTTGCACTCAATATGCCAGCAAATTTGGAAAACTCAGCACAGGACTGGAAAAGGTCAGTTTTCATTCCAATCCCAAAGAAAGGCAATCCCAAAGAATGCTCAAAGTACTGCACAATTGCACTCATATTACACACTAGTAAAGTAATGCTCAAAATTCTCCAGGCCAGGCTTCAGCAATACGTGAACCGTGAAATTCCAGATGTTCAAGCTGGTTTTAGAAAAGGCAGAAGAACCAGAGATCAAATTGCCAACATCTGCTGGATCATCGAAAAAGCAAGAGAGTTCCAGAAAAACATCCATTTCTGCTTGTTGACTATGCCAAAGCCTTTGACGGTGTGGTTTACAATAAACTGTGGAAAATTCTGAAAAAGATGGGAATACCAGACCACCAGACCTGCCTCTTGAGAAACCTATATGCAGGTCAGGGAGCAACAGTTAGAACTGGACATGGAACAACAGACTGGTTTCAAATAGGAAAAGGAATACGTCAAGGTTGTATATTATCACCCTGCTTATTTAACTTATATGCAGAGTACATCATGAGAAGCTCTGGGCTGGAAGAAGCATAAGCTGGAATCAAGATTGCCGGGAGAAATATCAATAACCTCAGATATGCAGATGACACCACCCTTATGGCAGAAAGTGAAGAGGAACAAAAAAACCTCTTGATGAAAGTGGAAGAGGAGAGTGAAAAATTGGCTTAAAGCTCAACATTCAGAAAACTAAGATCATGGCATCTGGTCCCATCACTTCATGGCAAATAGATGGGGAAACAGTGTCAGAGTTTATTTTTTGGAGCTCCAAAATCACTGCAGATGGTGATTGCAGCCATGAAATTAAAAGATGCTTACTCCTTGGAAGGAAAGTTATGACCAACCTAGACAGCATATTAAAAAGCAGAGACATTACATTGCCAACAAAGGTCCATCTAGTCAAGGCTATGATTTTTCCAGTGGTCATGTATAGATGTGAGAGTTGGTTCTGTGAAGAAAGCTGAGTGCTGAAGAATTGATGCTTTTGAACTGTGGTATTGGAAAAGACTCTTGAGAGTCCCTTGGACTGCAAGGAGATCCAACCAGTCCATCCTAAAAGAGATCAGTCCTGGGTGTTCATTGGAAGAACTGATGCTGAAGCTGAAACTCCAATGCTTTGGCCACCTGATGGGAAGAGTTGATTCATTGGAAAATACCCTGATTCTGGGAGGGATTGGGGGTAGGGGGAGAAGGGGATGACAGAGGATAAGATGGCTGGATGGCATCACCAACTCGATGGGCATGAGTTTGAGTAAACTCCAGGAGTTAGTGATAGACAGGGAGGCCTGGCGTGCTGTGATTCATGGGGTCGCATAGAGTCAGACACGACTGAGCGACTGAACTGAACTGAACTGAACTGAACTGAACAAAGGTATTCTATTTTTCTTTCAAACCTTCTTCCCCAAGCTGTTTTAAAGTAATAATAATAATAATAATAATAGAGACATAAAGATTTACAAATGCCAGAAATGTTTGTTATGGTTTCTCTGAAGACTAAGAACTCCTATTCTTCTTCTTCAGGAGTCGGACTGGATGTCTGAGAAGCCTTCTCCCCTGGAAGTATGGCAAGTGGGCATCTGCTATGTTAAACATATTGCAAAACTTGAAAACAAACAACCAAACTGATTTTTCCCATTTGGATAGAGCTGGGAGCTTTATCTTGTAAGATAAAGCCGTTGAGAGGCAAGCCAGGGGTTCTGCTGGGTCACAAAGTCTTCATTATGATGCTCTCAGTAATGACCACACAGGACAGTTATTGAGTTGACCTGGGGTAGATGGTACAGCAACTGATGCCTGATACCTGCCTGGCATGCCAATCACATGGATGGTCCTGGGATCATGCTGATATTCTCTGCTAAAATATGCCACTTTCTGAACTAATGGCACCTTTAATTTAAGTGTTTATCAATGGTTCTCAGATTTTGATGTGAATCACAAATACCTGTATAATAGCTAAAGATCCAGATTCCTGGGTTCCACTGACAGACAGTTTGACATTTTGAAAGAGAGGAACAATCTGTCACTTTTCTAGTGGTCTGTGTCTCCCAGAGAGATGGACTTCCAGCTACAATGTAAGCATTTATGTTGTAGTACTATCTGTATTTGTGAGGCTATTAAAAAGGAAAAAAAAGAAAAAAAAACACATTATTATAGCTATGATCTCGCTATAGGAAGAAAAATGAAGCTCTAGATGGTGCCTTATTTATTTCATAGCACAACTAGTATGTTGAAATTGCAGCATAAATAATTTGAATGTTCTGTTGCTGGTATAGCTTGTTAAACTGTATATTCACAATGTATAGACTATAGACATCCATAATTTACTTACAGTGTATCAGAAATCAGAACTTCAGCGAGAATCTTTCTTCTCCATAGAAGCAGCAGCTAAAGTATGTATCAGAGGTAGTAACTTGATTGAAGGATTTCACTTCAGACAGATCTGATGAAGTTCAGAGCTTTTAAATACATCAGACAAGAATATTGAAAACAGTGGCAAATGAGAAGAAGAATGAGTTCTTCCCCAAACATCATTTCTTGGTAGAACTAATACATATGCTATGACACATCCACACATCACTGGAGTTAATAGAATGCTTAAAGGCACAATGCAGACGTCCACATCTTCCAAATGTTTTGTAACAGCTGGGTGCAAAGGAATGAAATTGCCTTCCTTTTAAATTCACCTGTTGTGTTAGCAATGATCACCCTGAATCCCCAGGAGAAACCAAAGATCTTTGTTTTTGCTGTTTGAGGTTAGGTTTTGTAGAGTAATTAGAGAAATTCCTTTCTTAAATGGATTGAAGTATCAGAATATATTGACATATCTTTCTCCAAATACTTGAAAGAAAAGTGCTATTGGCATAAAATACTTGGAGAAAGATTAAAGGACCTTTGGAGCTTCTCTTACATTTCCTTGTTTTGTTTTGTTTTTTTTAATTTTTAAATACCTGGTTGCTGAATGCCCCATATACTCAGAAAAAGCTTGTTTTGAAATAACAAATACTACTGAAAAGCATTATCTATTTCACGAATTATGCTGAACTTGATTTAATAGCCAGAAAATAAGTTTAATTTTCTTGGGATAATATTGGTAATATGAAGCTAATTATAACAATCTGATGATCTTATTCACTGACTTTTTCTTTAATGATATCTGGGTAAATGATAAGCTGCTTATATTAACCAAGTCTCCCAATTCTCATTTGTCAAGAGTCCTATCAGTGTACACTGCCTTTGGACTCTTTTTATGTCCCTAAAGCAAAATCCATGTTGAAAATGTCATTTACTTTTCCGAAATTAATTTCAGATATTCTGTTTAGTAAGTCTCATTTTGAAATGCATGCTGTTGTTTCTTATCTCAGTTATTTTTCTTAAACCTAGTCAAAGTTTCTTTTATCTTCTAATCCTTTCTCTGGTGCAAAAGAATCTTCCTTTGTGCTTCATATTCAGTGTTACTTGGCTAGCAACTTTCTTGAGGCTATCTGCCTGTGACCTCTGTCTGTTTGTAGTCATGCCAAGAGATCCCGAGGATCCCAGGCATCCATTTAAATCTTCACTCCCCCTTGGGATCCCAGTCCAAGCAGCAGATGTTTGCTAGCAGAGGATGCTCTGCAGAGTCTGTTCTGAGTCACATATGGGTTCCAGGTGTGACTGGAGTCTGTTCCAGAGCCTCATATGGGCTCTGCTGTGGACCGACTTTTATAATCTCAATGTTGATGTGGAGGAGAGTTTTGTGCCTTCCTTGGGGAGTAATTAATATTCCATTTATTAGAAAAATGTAGCCACAGTGTATAATTTTTGTAGTCTTTCCCTCTTTCTTATGATTATCTTGCCACCTGTCACCTGAACGCTGGTGGTTTACAGAATATATGGGAAAATCTGAAACTCTTCCTGATGTCATGATCCGTTCGAGAAAATGGATGTTTCTTTTTTCTTTTGGAGAAGGGAAATGGCAGCCCATTTTGGAGAAGGCGACCCATTTTGCAGAAGGAAATGGCAACCCACTCCAGTATTCTTGCCTGGAGAATTCCATGGATAGAGGAGCCTGTCACACTGCAGTCCGTGGGTTCGCAAAGAGTCGGACACGACTGAGTGATTTTCACTCACTCACTTATTCTTTTGAAGTTTTGCAGAAAATTATTTCTCAAATATCTTTTCCATTCAAAGTTAATATCTAATGGGAAGTTTTATTTTGTCTAAATTGGTGAGGACAGAATAAAACTAGTTTTTATCAATCATAAGGTACTGACGTCACTCAGTACTTATGATAAAATAACAACACATTCATTCATTAAATGCCTCTGGCACTGTAAGTTCTGAATTTTTTCCGTTTGAAAATGGATTGAACTACAATCAGAATAATTTTATGTGTGTTTTATTACATTATAATTTAAAATTGTTATTTAATATATACTTTTAAAAGTTTTTATTTTATATTGGAGTATAGTTGATTATGGAGTAGGAAATGGCAACCCACTCCAGTATTCTTGCCTGGAGAATTCCACAGACAGAGGAGCCTAGTGGACTACTGTCCATAGGGTCACAAAGAGTTGAATATGACTGAGCAACTGAGCATGCATGCATAGCTGATTAACAACATTCTGATAGTTTCCAGTGTACAGCAAAGTGATTCAGTTACACCTGTGTCTATTCTGTTTCAAATTCTTTTCTTATTTAGATTGTTATCTAATGTTGATTATAGTTCCCTGTGCTATGCAGTTGGTCCGTGTTGGTTATCCATTTTAAATACAGCAGTGTTACATGTTGATCCCAAACTCCTGAATTATCCTTTTCCCCCACCCTTCCCCTCTGATAACCATAAGTTCATTCTCTAAGTCTTTGTTTCTGTTTCTGTTTTGCAAATGCATTCATTTGGATCATTTCTTTTTAGATACTGCATATGAGTGCTATCATACATCTCTTTTTTTTCTCTGACTTACTTTACTCAGTATGACAATATCTAGGTCTATTCATGTTGGTGCAGATGGCATTATTCCATTCTCTTTAAGAGCTGAGTAATATTCCACTGTATATATGTACATCTTCTTTATCCATTCCTCTGTTGATGAACATTTAGGTTGCTTCCATGTCTTATCTATTATAAACAGTGCTGCAATGAACATCATGATGCATATAGCCTTTAGAACTGTGTTTTTCTCTGGATATATGCCCAAGAGTGAGTTTGTAGGATCATATGGTAGTTCCATTTTTGTTGTATAAGGAACCTCCACACTGTTCTCCATGGTGGCTGTGCCAATTTCCATTCCCACCAGCAGTGTAGGAGAGTTTCTTATATGTTTTATGTGAGTGTGGTAGGCAGAATAATGGCTCTGAGGCCCCAAATCTCCATTTCCTAATACCCAGAACTGGTGAAGGTCATTTTATATCACAAACGAAAGTTTGTATATGTGCTTAATTTAAGGATCTTGAGAAGGGGATGCTATCCTGGTTTATAAGGGTTGGCCATAGTCCTTATGAGAGCGAGGTAGGAAGAATCTAAGTTAGAGAAGGAGGTATGATTACAGAAGCAGAGAATTAAGTGATGTGCTTTGAAGATATAAGAACAGGCTGCAAGCCAAGGACTGTAGGCAGCCACCAGAAGCTGAGAAGACGAGGAAATGAAATATGTCCTCAGAGCCTCCAGAATGAGGCGGCCCTACCAACACCTCAACTACAACCCAGGGAAGCTCATTTTGGATTTCTGACCTCTACAATTATAAGATGATAAATTTGTGTGGTTTTAAGATGATAAATCCATAATAAGTAGTAGCAACATTAGGAGTCTAATGCAATCAGCCTAAGTATTAGACTTGCCTCTCCCTGAAGATGACAGACAATATTTCACTGTACATTGGTATGATGTGAAATTGGATGAGCACAAGTGATTTTTTAAATACAGCCTCTGTGCACAGACAGTTTGGATATGTGCAGTCTCAAGATATTTCAAGTAATAGTAGCTTTTTATTTTCTAGGATTATTGAAGATATGTATATGTGAGTTTGCTTAAATATTTACTTGCTTATTATGAAGCATTAATAGGTTTTAAATGCATTAGAAAGATTACAAATTAATCCTCACAGTTCTTTTTTTTTCATTTATTTTTATTAGTTGGAGGCTAATTACTTTACAATATTGTAGTGATTTTTGCCATACACTGACATGAATCAGCCATGGATTTACATGTGTTCCCCATCCCGATCCCCACCTCCCGTCTCCCTCCCCATCCCATCCCTCTGGGTCTTCCCAGTGCGCCAGCCCTGAGCACTTGTTTCATGCATCCAACCTGGGCTGGTGGTCTGTTTCACCCTTGATAGTATACTTGTTTCAATGCTATTCTCTCAGAACATCCCACCCTCGCCTTCTCCCACAGAGTCCCAAAGTCTATTCTGTACATCTGTGTCTCTTTTTCTGTTTTGCATATAGGGTTATCGTTACCATCTTTCTAAATTCCATATGTATGCGTTAGTATACTGTATTGGTCTTTAGCTTTCTGGCTTACTTCACTCTGTATAATGGGCTCCAGTTTCATCCATCTCATTAGAACTGATTCAAATGAATTCTTTCAAATGGCTGAGTAATATTCCATGGTGTCTATGTACCACAGCTTCCTTATCCATTCATCTGCTGATGGGCATCTAGGTTGCTTCCATGTCCTGGCTATTATAAACAGTGCTGTGATGAACATTGGAGTGCACGTGTCTCTTTCAGATCTGGTTTCCTTGGTGTGTATGCCCAGAAGTGGGATTGCTGGGTCATATGGAGAACAGTGTGGAGATTCCTTAAAAGACTGGAAATAATCTTCACAGTTCTGTGAAATAAATACTACCATCCTAATTTTATGAATAGACTGAGGTCTAGTTAATCAAAGCCGTGCAATCACTAAGTGACAGAGTCAAAATTCCAGCTTTGATATTTCTGATATCAAAAGCCAAACATTTACTTAACAACCATGTTACATTGTCTTCAGTATGTTTGAAATTTCTTGAAACCTTTGAAAAATATAAGGTAATGCATTTGGAATGCATGTGACTTTACAGTTTTACCTCAAATGCTAAAGAAATATTTTTCCTTCTTCATCCTTAATGTTATATTCTTTTACAAGTAACTGCTGTGTACTAATAAAACATGTCTATAAGTATAGTGATTCTGATTATGATATTCAAGTTCTATAAATTATAGTGTATTTAAAGGCTTATGGAAACCCTTATTCTAAAATTGCATTAATTCCAGAAGCATTCCTATAAAAGGATATAAAACCTATAATATTGGACAAACACAGAAAAATAAGTGCTATGCTCTAAAAAGGATATATGAGGGAAAAAATACCACCAGCATTTCTTACACCTAGATTGGTTTTTCTGAATAAGTTTGTTAGTGGGAAAAGGGTACTTCAAAACTGGGAGCTGTTGAGTGGCTAATGGTTTGATATTTGTGCTTTATTTGAATATTACTATCAGAGATGAGAAGAATGAAAATGCAGAGGCCTTGTAATGTTCTTAAAGTTCTATTTAGAAGTTGAACCAGAAAATATTCCTGTAGTTCATAGTTGATTGCATTTTGAAAAGTGTGAATAACTCTTTTAAATCACTGATATAGTTTTTAGAAGACATACATTACATACTATGAAGTTAAACATGAACTTCTGAGTGGGGTGCAGATAATCTTTGGCAATCTAGTAGATTGCTTGCCAGAATTGATTCAAGAGCTCTGGCTATAAGAGGCTTTCATCTTCACACCCCCATTATTCCACTCTGCTCTGTGTGCATCAGTATTATTCCTGTGTGTCAGAAAGAGTAAAATCCCAGGTCAAAGATCCTCTGGGGTACAAAAGCTTTACTTACCTTTAAGACCTCAAAGCAGGTTTTGTTGATCATAAACTGTCCTCACTAGAGTTTAAAATGCTCTAAAACAGGGAGCTTATCTGACTTATTCCTTGAGATGGTATCTCCAGTATCTGGAAAGGTAAATGAAATATAGTATTATTTGAATACATAATATTTAAATGTATGAATGAATTGGCCAAATATCCACCACCAACCATGGTCACATACAACTAAGGTCAGGAGGTCATATATTTGTTAAGGTAAGAATCACTTCTCATCATTTCTTTTTTGCTTTACTTTATAATGCTTACTTCATTATTATTGATCCAGTCTCTGATCCTAGTCTCATTTCTGTGTAACAATGATCTTTTTATTATCCCCCATGTCATTTAGAGCTTCATGCCTCTCAAATCAGGTTCTACACCTTCTCTTCTACTTCGGTCATCTATGAAGATCCAAGCACAGTGATTTCTATTTATAAACAAGCTATCTTGTAACTATGTCTCTGGCTCCTCCAGGTCATGGGAACATCATGAATCACAGAAGTTGGTATGAGACAAAGCCTAACTTTATTGTAGGAAGTAGAAGAGCCTTATTCTCATAAGTATTTTAATTAAATGAAGATTATCCCTCTACTCCTCATTTCTCATTGTAGTTAGTCAGTATGAACTCCTCCAGTGTCTCCCAAATAAAAATAATTTATAAATCAACACTGGTTGAAGTGGAGTCTAGGTTGCTTATAAGCTCTATGCTTATAAATAAGGCTGATATTCTATAAAGAAAGTCAGACAACTTTGCTTAATGCCAATTATTAGGCAAAATGTCTAGATTTTTATCTCTTCCTCTTGTACATCCTCCTAGAAAACTAAAAATATCATATTACCACTCCCCACCCCACCCCACCCCCAACATGGGCAAGTGCTCAGTTCATCTCACTTAATTTAGTTTGTTGTTTAATTCCTCCTTTTCTTCCTTTTAGAGACAAAATTTTAAAGTCTAATGGGATTAGGGATATGACTAGATTCTTAAATGCTCAGTTCAGTTCAGTCACTCAGTCATGTCCAACTCTTTGTGACCCTGTGAACCACAGCATGCCAGGCCTCCCTGTCCATCACCAACTCCCGGAGTTTACTCAAGCTCATGTCCATTGAGTTGGTGATGCCATCCAACCATCTCATCCTCTGTCATCCCTTTCTCCTCCTGCACTCAATCTTTCCCAGCATCAGGGTCTTTTCAAATGAGTCAGTTCTTCGTATCAGGTGGCCAAAGTGTTGGAGTTTCAGCTTCAAAAACAGTCCTTCCAATGAACACCCAGGATTGATCTCCTTTAGGATGGACTGGTTGGATCTCCTTGCAGTCCAAGGGACTCTCGAGTCTTCTCCAACACCACAGTTTAAAAGCATCAATTATTCAGCACTCAGCCTTCTTTATGGTCCAACTCTCACATTGTACATGACCACTGGAAAAACCATAGCCTTGACCAGATGGACCTTTGTTGACAAAGTAATGTCTCTGCTTTTTAATATGCTGTCTAGGTTGGTCATAACTTTCCTTCCAAGGAGTAAGCATCTTTTAATTTGATGGCTGCAGTCACCATCTGCAGTGATTTTGGAGCTTCCCCCAAATAAAGTCAGCCACTGTTTCCACTGTTTCTCCATCTATTTGCCATGAAGTGATGGGACCAGATGCCATGATCTTAGTTTTCTGAATGTTGAGCTTTAAGCCAATATTTTCACTCTCCTCTTTCACTTTCATCAAGAGGCTCTTTAGTTCTTCTTCACTTTCTGCCATAAGGATGGTGTCATCTGCATATCTGAGGTTATTGATATTTCTCCCAGCAATTTTGATTCCAGCTTGTGCTTCCTCCAGCCCAGCGTTTCCCATGATGTACTCTGCATATAAGTTAAATAAGCAGGGTAACAATATACAGCCTTGATGTACTCCTTTTCCTATTTGGAACCAGTCTGTTGTTCCATGTCCAGCTCTAACTGTTGCTTCCTGACCTGCATACAGGTTTCTCAAGAGGCAGTTCAGGTGGTCTGGTATTCCCATCTCTTTCAGAATTTTCCACAGTGCTATGCACTGACAAAACAAATGTATAGAATAAATTGTGTTAAGTATCACAGACATTTCTATTCAATTTGCTGCTGCTGCTAAGTCGCGTCAGTTGTGTCCAACTCTGTGCGACCCCATAGATGGCAGCCCACCAGGCTCCCCCATCCCTGGGATTCTCCAGGCAAGAACACTAAGCTGGGTTTCCTTTTCCAATGCATTAAAGGAAAAGTGAAAGTGAAGTCACTCATTCGTGCCCGACTCTTAGCGACCGCATTGATTGCAGCCCACCTGGCTCCTCCATCCATGGGATTTTTCCAGGCGAGAGTACTGGAGTGGGTTGCCATTGCCTTTCCCCTATTCAATTTAATTAGCACCAAATAAGATTCTTTTCTGGAGAAGGAAATGGCAACTTACTCCAGTATTCTTGTCTGGAGAATCGCATGGACAGAGGACCCTGGCAGGCTACAGTCCATGGGGTCGCAAGAGTCAGACATGATTTGGCGACTAAACCATCACCACCACCAAGATTCTTTTCATTTTGTTTCTTTACCTTGATTCCAGCTTCCAGTTTACCTTACTATCTCTAAATTAATGTCCCCAAAGTACAGAAACTGCTTAGTTACTAGAGAACTCATAAATAACAGTTTTCCTTAGTACTGCTTTCCATTAAATAGCTATTAAGTGTTTTATCATATGTTTCATTTTGGGGACTAAGATTAGGAATATGTTTTGATTCTTCTAAAAAATTAGCAACATAGTGCAGATACAAGAGCTGAATAATTTACCCACTTTGGGAAATGGGATAAGCTACCTTTTATCAGTATGTTGTTGTTATTCAGTTGCTCAGTCGTGTCTGCCTCTTTGACACCCCATGGACTGCAGCATGCCAGACTTCCCTGTCCTCCACTGTCTCCCGGAACTTGCTCAAACTAATGTCCATCAAGTCAGTGATGCCATCCAACCATTTCATCCTCTGTCATCTCCTCTCCTCCTGGCTTCAGTCTTTCCCAGCATCAGGGTCTTTTCTGTTGAGTCAGTTCTTCCCATCAGGTGGCCAAATTATTGGAACTTCAGAATCACCATCAGTCCTTCCAATGAATATTTAGGATTGATTTCCTTTAGAATTGACTGGCTTGATCTCCTTTCAGTCCAAGGAACTCTCAAGAGTTTTCTCCAACACCACAGTTCAAAAGCTTCAATTCTTCAGTGTTCAGCCATCTTTATGGTCAGACTCATACATCCATACATGACTACTGGAAAAATCATAGTTTTGACTAGGTGGATCTTTGTCAGCAAAGTATCATCTCTACTCTTTTATGTGCTGTGTAGGTTTGTCATAGCTTTTCTTCTGAGGAGCAAGCGTCTTTTAATTTCGTGGCTGCAGTGACCATCTGCAGTGATTTTGGATCCCAAGAAAATAAAGGCTATCACTGTTTGCATTATTTCCCCATCTACTTGACATGAAGTGATGGGACTGGATGCCATGATCATCATTTTGTGAATGCTGAGTTTTAAGCCAGCTTTTTCACTCTCCTCTTTCACCTTCAATCAGTATGTTAAATGAAAAGAAAATAAAAATAGTTAAGAATGGGCAAAGGAAATAAATTCAACATCATCCATTATCATGACACAGGAGGGACAGTAGCCCCTTAGAAGACAGGAGTGATTGAGAATAACATCTGTCTCTGTTGCTAAAAGATACATTTGCTTCTGACAACAAAAAGAGCTCACCCAGTTCCCCAGTGGTCTGTCTCTGCAGTCCATTCCTCAGCTGGTAAGTCACCAGGGGCAGCTCTTGCTCAGCTGCATTTGGAAGGACACATAGAAGTAATGTGTGGAGTTTCTGTAATGCAAAGTGAAGGATTAAATAAAGATCAAGATATTGGAAACAGGTTTTCTAGAAAAATCATTTAAAAAGTCACTGAAAGTCTTTAAAAATGTCACTTCTTCATTTAGCTTAGTCCAAAATCAAACTACTTCCCACTATTTATGTGTTCTTCATTTACTCATTCAACAAATGTGAAGCACTTAGGATTGCCCAGACCTATTTCAAGGAGCATGGAAAACATCAGTAAATAAATACAGTTCCACTTTTTTCCCAAATCACATGCACTTGGAAGGTTATCCCAGTTGTGGCTGCCAAGACAGAATGAGCTTAAAACAATCTAGAAATGTGAATACTGGCTTATAAAATAAAAGTGGAAAAAATTTAAATTTAGAACTAAATTAGTTTTTACTTACATCTTACAGATATGTAAGAGTAGTCCAGAGTCCCTTATGCATTATGAAAGTCACCGTAATGTTTATGTGCTAAGTCACTTCAATCATGTTCCAACTCTTTGCAACCTGATCTACTGTAGCCCACCAGGCTCCTCTGTCCCTGGGATTCTCCTGGCAAGAATACTGTAGAGGGTTATCGTGCCCCCCTCCAGGGGATCTTCCTGACCCAGTTATTGCGCCCGTGTCTCTTATGTCTCCTGAATTGACAGGAGGGTTCTTTACCACTAGTGCCACCTGGGAAACCCAAAACTTTGGGAGAGGAACCACCCAACACTGGGCTTGAACCCACGACCCTGGGATTAAGAGTCCCATGCTCTACTAACTGAACTATCAGAGCAGCTCAGTAATGTTTACATAGTTCTTTGTAAATCTGCATTCAATCACTTTTTCATTCATATATTCAAGAAATTATTAAATTAACCCTCATGCCAGGTGCTGGTGCAAGGTGCTGTAGAGTGAATTAATCTTTTAAAATGATGCAGCAGAGCATCCCTGAAGTGAGAAGACTAAGCATTTCTGACTACCTATATCTGAATATATGCACATAGGTTTGGGAATATCAGCTTTGACAGGATTGTTCAGCATATGGTACTAGAGATGCCAGAAGATAAGAGCCAGGTCTCCAGGGCCTTTTGGTCTAGCCATTGCATGTAATCTTTAAAGACTAAATGTATGTCAATAATGCAATTTAAATATATAGTCTCTTAAAAAATAATGGATTGCAGAGAATCATAAAACATATCTGCTTTTTAAAGTATGGGAAAAAATTTTTATGGTGATGAGTCTACCTATTCAATACTGATAATCCTTTTGTCTCTTTATTACTTGAGCCCAGCTCCTAGGAGATTCGTTTTCTATGTTCTGATGTATCTCGGCATTATCTTTTTCAGTTCACTTAGCTCATGTATTCAGAACTAATGAGAACAGAGTCTCAGCTCTGCCACCCAGGATGCATGGTCATGAGGGGCACACTCGTCAGATCAGCTCTTAATGTAATGTGACTTTGTCTCAACAGCAGTCAAGTATTGGCCTGATAAAATTCATATTAACTGTTAAAAATAGTCTTTATAGAAATACCCAGTCTTATTCATATAATTACTAATAAAGACCCTTGAATGATTTTTGTTACTATGAGAATCATCAACATGGGTTTTAGTATATCTTCATTAAACTCTTCAGAGGTCTTCCTGTGTATCATCAGGTTCTAAAATTCAGGAATACTTTGGTGTTGGTGAAAGTGAAGAAATAAAGAACTAGGAAATAAATGGCAACAGATGATAAAATAACAAAATTCCATTTAATAGGGAAGTGGAGTTGTAACATTAATATTTGCAATTGACCACAGTGAACGGTACAGTTTAAGCAGAATGATATCTGCCTGATGATGTTGCAGAAACGATTTCAAGTTGTGACGTTTTAATTAGAGATTTAATACCTAGTAGGGTGCTTGGCACATGAAAACTATTTAATTACTGATTGCCAAAGGGATAAGTTAACTAAGTCCATGAATTGCCTTTGATTATGAAGAACCAAACTTTTTAAACTCAGAGAGCAAAAGACTTCTTTAGTTTAATGATCAGTTGCCTTAATTTGTAGGCCTAGGTGGTGGGTTCAGGATGGGCATGTTCCTTTGTTGGAGGAGGTCGGTAAGAGGACATAAGCTCAGGTTGACCTGTGAGCAGGCCCCAGGGATCCAGGGTCTCCCACCCAACCCCTACCCCTGTCCCCTGTCCTTGGAGCGTGTGCTCCACACACAGTCCCCACAGTGGGAGTGTTTTAAAGGGCACAGCCTGGAGAGAGCGATGTGTTGCTGAGACCATCTGAACTGAATGTGCACTGGGGGACTGAGGCCTGTTAAGGCCTCTGTACCAACTTATTTTATTTATTTATTTATTTATTTGTACCAACTTATATAATTCTGGCTGGTGGGTGTGGTGATCTACCTGCCTAAGACAAGGCTCGTATGTAAGTTACCTTGCTTATTAAAGCTGCTTATTTACCTGCCAATCTGGAGTAACTGTCTCTTTCTTCTGTCTCTCCTTGTCCTTTGTGTCCTGGGCCAGTTTCAGATTTAATTTGAGGACCTCTTGAGAATGCAAACAATTTTTAGACCTGTTTGTAGGTATGCAGATGTATGGGCCAAAAGGTTACATTTTGCCAAGATTTATAAGTAAGTAGTAGCAACAGAAATGGATCACAGACTCCAAATTCATTTCTGTATGTTAGTTCCTTACTGCTAGTTGCCTTTCTAGATCCTCTTTCTTTTTCTTCTTTCTTCCTCCCTCCCTAGCCCCTTATATCGCTGACCCTGTGTGTGATGCCAATTGTCTTGCTGCTCACAATGTTCAGACTGTTCACTGATACCAGGGCAGACAAGGCTCAAGTTAAGAGACTGGAAGAAGATGCGAGGAGCTGTAGGAACTGCAGGCATATTTATTCTCTCCTGACTGGCATGGCAGCCAGAACACGGCCTCTCTCCTGGCTGATGTAGCAGCCATAACATAACCATAATGTACCCATAATATAGCCGTAACGTAACCTCACATACATAACTATGATGCTGCCCCAGTGTAGCCCCAGTGCAGTGGCAGCCAGAGCTTTTCAGGTGAAGCTTATATATACTTTCAGAACAAAAGTAGCTCATGGCCAAGCGAGTAACTCATGACGTGTGTGTGCAGTGTTTTAAGTGATCTCAGCTGTTACATGACCATGCGAGGTCACTGTTTACAGAACAGGGGGTGACGGGGCGTGAGAGTGTGGGGCAAGAGGGCCTGACTGGCACCATGTTGTTAATTTCCCCACGCCCTCTTTCCTTTCCTTTCCTTTTTGGGAGACTCTTTCCTTCTCATTGTGATGTGAAAGATTGATGGGCAGAATTTCCCTGCACCATTAAAAAGTCAGTTAACAGAAATCATCCCTAAATTGTTGGAGAGAAAGCTTTCTATACGAAGCTAGCCTTACTTGAACCCCTAACCTGGGATGGGATGCAGCCTTTGCTCTGAGTCCCAATAAGAGCAAATGAACAAAGCAGCCTGGGAGTAAGCTTTAAGAGGTTGTGGGCCACACCTGCAAAAAAAAAAAAAAGCGAAAAACAAAAAAGTCATATCATACTGACAGCATTCACTGACTGCATACTTAGAGCAAATGCAGCCTTAATACAAGAATAAGCAACTCCTACTGTGAAAGAAAATGTTCTTTCAAGAGATTGGTTACAGCTTCCAATATGCTTTATTTTAAAAATATGAATATTTGCTTTGAAAGGAGAGAAAAATAACTTGTCCTATAACCATTGCTACATATTATAAAATAAACAGAGTTTGGAAACTGATTTGCATTAAAAAGTGCAGGTAGGGATCTCTGGGCTCTTTGATGGTGGTAGTTCATTTTATAATGGACATTGCATATCCCATAAGCAGCCTGAAAGACAAAATCCTTCCTGGTTAATATTTCCATTCTCTTTGCCTCAATCGAATACCAATATTACCTGACTTATAACACAACTCCCTGCTGTTTACTGAACAGCCCTACCTGACATGGACTCTCCTCCAAGCATACTGGCAAATCTCAGAATAGTCAGTTTGGCTAGTCACCCATCTATCAAGACAACAGCGCTTGTATTCTCAGTGGTCGTCCTGGTAGAAAATTCTCCCTTTCACATCTGTGAACCTTCTGCCTCAGCTTTTGTATTCATGAGTTTGACACTAACGTTGTCTCTTGGTGCAGCAAATTCAAGTTCATTAACTGCCATTGAACAAGTAACTCTGTTTTATCTTCAACTACTTGTTTTAAGGAGGAAAAGGAAAACATTGCTATTGAAAATATATTGCTTACTAAGCTTGTCTGATTGGTGATTGGAGGACAGAATTATATATACATAATTTTATAACATTTACAATGCATCTTATCTTTATTATGTAAAATCAGAAACAAAGATAATGTCAGAGAGGACAGTAACATAAACACCCATGTTTTTACTGCCCAACCTCACCAATGATCAACTCATGGCCAGGCTTTGTTTGTCTTTCTTATACATTCTTCCTGTTCCTCCATATTATATTGAAACAAATCTCAGACATTTCATTTTACTCATATATTTCAGTATATATTTTAGAGGGATCAAATCCGGGTCTCCTGCACTGCAGGCAGATTCTTTACCAGCTGAGCTACAAGGAAAGCCCATTTTTAGAATACGAAGATTATTAAATATCTATACCTACCATATCAAAGTCTCACCTAAATATTAGCAGCATTGGAAACACAGTTAATGGAGAAAGCTTCTAACCAACTAAATATATTGAAGTGTTTCTTTTCCAAGTCCACTTACAGAACCTCTCACTCAAAACTACAATCTTATGATGCTGAGGTGGCATCCAGAATGTATCACAGATGCCGAGTTAATCCAGACACAAAGTGTGACACTAATTGCATTGAATTCTAGGTGCTGATATAAGGGCTTTTCTTTCCTTTGCTCAAGGCCACCCATAAAGCAATTTTCAAAGTGCTGTTCAGTTCAGTTCAGTTCAGTCTGTCAGTCATGTGCGACTCTTTGCGACCCCATCAATCACAGCACGCTAGGCTTCCCTGTCCATCACCAACTCCTGGAGTTTACTCAAACTCATGTCCATCTTTCGGTGATGCCATCCAGCTATCTCATCCTCTGTCATCCCCTTCTCCTCCTGCCCCCAATCCCTCCCAGCATCAGGGTCTTTTCTAATGAGTCAACTCTTCGCATCAGGTGGCCAAAGCATTGGAGTTTCAGCTTCAGCATCAGTCTTTCCAGTGAACACCCAGGACTGATCTGCTTTAGGATGGACTGGTTGGATCTCCTTGCAGTCCAAGGGACTCTCAAGAGTCTTTTCCAACACCACAGCTCAAAAGCATCAATTCTTTGGTGCTCAGCTTTCTTCACAGTCCAACTCTTATATCCATACATGACCACTGGAAAAACCATAGCCTTGACCAGATGGACCTTTGTTGGCAATGTAATGTCTCTGCTTTTTAATATGCTATCTAGGTTGGTCATAACTTTCCTTCCAAGGAGTAAGCGTCTTTTAATTTCATGGCTTCAGTCACCATCTGCAGTGATTTTGGAGTCCAAAAAATAAAGTCTGACACTGTTTCCCCATCTATTTGCCATGAAGTGATAGGACCAGATGCCATGATCTTAGTTTTCTGAATGTTGAGCTTTAAGCCAACTTTCTCACTCTCCTCTTTCACTTTCATCAAGAGGCTTTTTCGTTCCTCTTCACTTTCTGCCATAAGAGTGGTGTCATCTGCATATCTGAGGTTATTGGTATTTCTCCCAGCAATCTTGATTCCAGCTTGTGCTTCCTCCAGCTCAGCGTTTCTCATGATGTACTCTGCATATAAGTTAAATAAGCAGGGTGACAATATACAGCCTTGACATACTCCTTTTCCTATTTGGAACCAGTCTGTTGTTCCATGTCCAGTTCTAACTGTTGCTTCCTGACCTGCATATGGTTTCTCAAGCGGCAGTTCAGGTGGTCTGGTATTCCCATGTCTTTCAGAATTTTCCAAAGTGTATTGTGATCCACCCAGTCAAAGGCTTTGTTATAGTCAATCAAGCAGAAATAGATGTTTTTCTGGAACTCTCTAGCTTTGTTGATGATCCAGAAGATGTTGACAATTTGATATCTGGTTCCTCTGACTTTTCTAAATCCAGCTTGAACATCTGGAAGTTTGTAGTTCATGTATTGGTGAAGCCTGGCTTGGAGAATTTTGAACATTACTTTACTAGCGTGTGAGATGAGTGCAATTGTGTGGTAGTTTGAGCATTCTTTGGCATTTCATTTTTTTGGATTGGATGAAAACCTTCCTTTTCCAGTCCTGTGGCACTGCTGACTTTTCCACATTCGCTGACATATTGGGTTCAGCACTTTCACAGTATTGTCTTTTAGGATTTGAAATAGCTCAACTGGAATTCCATCGCCTCCACTAGCTTTGTTCATAGTGATGCTTTCTAAGGCCCACTTGACTTCCCATTCCAGGATGTCTGGCTCTAGATGAGTGATCACACCATCGTGATTATCTGGGTGGTGAAGATCTTTTTTGTACAGTTCCTCTGTGTATTCTTGCCACCTCTTAATATCTTCTGCTTCTGTCAGGTCTGTACCATTTCTGTCCTTAATTGAGCCCATCTTTGCATGAACTTGATTATTAGGTCCCTTTAAATTTAAATGTATTGTTAGGGTATTTTAAAATCATCTCTGCTCAAGTAGCCCAAGTGTTGACTGTCTCAGGTGTATCAGATCAACAGTATTTGTAAATCAATACATTTGTTTGTTTTCTTGTTTTCAGTTTTTTTCTCTTTGGTTCTTGTGCATGTAGTATTCATATGTAGTCAAGATGGTGAAGTGTATAAATGTTAACAGTTTCATGAAGGAAACCCATATCACACCAGAAGCCTGTATTTGCTTATTGGTGGCTCCCAGCTGGCAGGTGGGGACTGGGAGTGAGGACAGCCTTGCTCCCTCCCTTTCAGAGCTGGGTGATTTCTGTGACTTCATTCTTATGAAAAGGTGTTCATCTTGTCCACTGTTTCTCATCACCTGAGGAGTAGGAATTCCTTAGTTCTTCTAGTGTTCTACTAGGCCTTTGTTCTTATTGGAGATTTTGGGAATAATCATCTGGCAGAGACTTCTAAAATTGATTCCCTAGTGAATGAATTCTAGCTCATTAGAAAATTTTCGTGATTCCTATATAAATTAAATAGAATTCAAACTCCATGAAGATAGAAAGATTGTTCTTGTCTCCGTTATTTCTCCAGCAGCCAAAACAATATCTGGCATAAAGTAGATGCTGATAAATGCTTGTTGAATATAAAGTTGGATTCAGTAATTCACTGAAAAACATTGCATATTGTTTTGCTATTCTTTTTCTGATATATAAATGTGACCCAAACATGGCCCCAAACTATGTATTAATCATTCACAAAGCCTATTACCTCATCTCTGTCTTTGTTTTCCTCTTCAAAAAAATGATATGAACTAAAAAGTAATTCTTTAACATATGAGGTTGAACTTTAAGAGCCTAACATTCTTCATATTCTTTGCTTATGTTGAAAAGCCTTATTGATGACCATTTTAAAGCATCTACCACACATGGGTTTATTAAAATAGAACATTTTTTATTAGCATATGTTTTTCTGTTTTCTATTAAAGAACTATTGCATGTAGCACAGTTAGGGGGAGTCATCCAAGTGGAGGTGCCTCTGTTTGAGGTGCTGCCTATTTTGTTTGCTCTCTGTGGCATCATGGGAGTTCACTCACCCAGGTCCGGGCAACATCTGAAGAGGTTCTTTATCTCTGTGCTTTATAATGACAACCAAATAGGATGGGTATTGTCAGGTCACAGGATGAGCTGAACATAATATAATTAATAAGAAGAAAAGCATGTGTTCTCATATGGAAATATATTACAGCTGAAAATAGAGTTCTGGCATTAAATTTCAATTTATCTTATAAAAAGTACTTCAGTGGCTAATATGATCTGCAGTCCCACTCCTGGGTATACATCCAAATAAAACTATAATTAGAAAAAATAAAATATATCCGATGTTCATTGCAGCACTGTTTACAATAGCCAAGATTTGTAAGCAACCTAAATGTCCATCAAAGATGAATGGGTAATGAAGATGTTGTGCATATATGCAATGGTATATTAATTAGCCATAAAAAAGAATGAAATAATGTCATTTGCAGTAACACGAATAGACCTGGTAATTATCATATTAAATGAAGTAAGAAAAAAACAAATACCATAATATATCACTTACATATGGAATCAAAAATATGATACAAATGAACTTATCTATGAAACAGAAATTGACTCATAGACATGAGTGTAGACTTGTGTTTGCCAAGGGAGTGGATGGTGGAAGATGGATTGGGAGCTTGGGGTTGGCAGATTCAAACTATTACATCCAGACTGGTTCAACAAAAGGGTCCTACCATATAGCACAAGCAACCACACTCAATATCCTGTGGTAAGCCAAAAATGGAAAAGAATATAAAAAATAATGTATATAGGTGAATATATAGTTGAATCCCTTACAGGAGAAATTAACTCAACATTTTAAATCAACTATACTTCAGTAAAATAAATTTAAAAAAAAATCAAAAAAGTACTTTATTGGCTAAGTGAAATGTAAGGGCAGTCCTTTGTAATCCAGGATCTGTGGGGTCTGCCAACCTTATCCTTCTCTTGTTACACACAGTCCATCCCCTTCAGGGCCTCCAGTAATAGCTGCCTAGACTCCGCCGTTGGTGAAAGGACTCAAGGTTCTCAGTCCCATTCAGATCCATTGCTATAGACAGACTATTCCAATCCCTCACTGTACACAGCTTGATGCAATTCCTTCTGTATTTACCACATTCTTCAATGCCTGCTTCATTTTTTTGGCCTATAACATGTCCTCTGTCTTTGCAGGGACAAATTTCTCTTTAACATCTGTGTCTATGACCTTCTACAAAACATTCAGTCATTTTCAGATCACTGTTTCTGAATTATTTTGTGGCAGCATGAAGATTTTTGCTATCTCACTCTTCATTGGAAAAAATCAATTACAGATTATGACAAAGCCCGAATCTCTTCACAGACATCAAACACCTTCCTCAGGCTTGGTTTCTGCTTTTTAGCCATCATCCATATGATTGCAGGCTCTAGGGCACTGTCTTTTTCCAGAGTCCAAGTCTGCACTTGATAGAAGCTAGCATTTCGTTTCAAAACAGTTACTATGTGCGAAGTCTTGTTATAAATGCTTTATTTTATCTTTAAACTCATTTACTTCTTACACCAATTCTATCAAGTAGATTTTGTTATTATCCTCATTTTTGCAGATGAGGAAACTGGAGTGAAGAGAAATTATGTAACTTTTCCAACTCACACATTTAGTAAAATCTGGCATCTGGCATGTAGTACACTCTCAACTTCATTAGAACTACCTCAAATGTGTTCCTTTTTGTAGTTGAGTAATATTCCCTTGTGTAGGTACCACACTCCCTTATCCATTCATCTGCCGATGACATCTAGGTTGCTTCCATGTCCTAGCTATTGTAAACAGTGCTACAATGAACATTGGGGTATATGTGTCTCTTTCAATTATGGTTTCCTCAGTGTGTATGCCCAGCAGTGGGACTGCCTAGTTGTAACCCTGCAGATTTACTATATTCATTGAATAGCTCTAGTAATTTTCTGGTGGTTTCTTTAGGGTTTTCTATGCAGAGGATCATGTCGTCTGCAAACAGTAAGAGTTTTACTTCTTTCCCAATCTGGTTTCCTTTTATTTATTTATTTATTTTTCTTCTCTGATTGCTATGGCTAGGACTTCCAAAATTATGTTGATTAAACAGTGGTGAGAGTGTTCACCCTTGTCTTGTTTCTGATTTTAGAAGAAATGCATTCAGTTTTTCACCATTGAGGATAATGTTTGCTGTGGGTTTGTTGTACATGGCTTTTATTATGTTGAGGTATGTCCCTTCTGTGCCTGCTTTCTGGAGAATTTTTTCATCGTACATGGATGTTGAATTTTTCAAAGTCGTTCTCTGCATCTATTGAGATAATCATATGGTTTTTATCTTTCAATTTGTTAATATGGTGCATCACATTGATTGATTTACAAATATTTAAGAATCTTTGCATCCCTGGAATAACACCCATTTGGTCATGACATATGATCTTTTTAATATGTTGTTGGATTCTGTTTGCTAGAATTTTGTCAAGGATTTTTGCATCTATGTTCATCAGTGATACTGGCCTGTAGTTTTCACTTTTGGTGGCATCTTTGTCTGGTTTTGGTATCAGGATGATGCTGGCCTCATAGAATTAGTTTGGGAGTTGACCTTCCTCTGTCATTTTCTAGGAGAGTTTTAGTAGGATAGGTGTTGGCTCTTCTCTAAATTTTTGGTGGAATTTACCTGTGAAGCCATCTGGTCCTGGGCTTTGGTTTGTTGGAAGATTTTTTATCACAGTTTCTATTTCCATGCTTGCAATGGGTCTGTTAAGATTTTCTAATTCTTCCTGGTTCAGTTTTGGAAGTTTATACTTTTCTAAGAATTTGTCCATTTCTTCCAAGTTGTACATTTTATTGGAATATAATCACTCATAGTAGTCTCATGATCATTTGTATTTCTGTGTTGTCTGTTGTGATTTCTCCACTTTCATTTCTAATTTTATTGATTTTATTCCTCTCCCTTTTTAAAAATTAATTTATTTATTTTAATTGGAGGCTAATTATATTACCATATTGTGGTGGTTTTTGCCATACATTGACATGAATCAGTCACGGGTATACATGTGTCCCCCTTTATTTCTTGATGAGTCTGGCTAATGGTTTGTCTAATTTATCTTCTCAAAGAACCAGCTTTTAGTTTTGTTGATCTTTGCTGTAGTCTCCATTTCTTTTTCATTTATTTCTGCTCTGATTTTTATGATTTATTTCCTTCTACTAACCTTGTGTTTTTGTTTTTTTTTTTAAGTTGTTGTTCTTTTTCTGGTTGCTTTAGGTGTAAAGGTAGGTTATTTATTTGATGTTTCTCTTGTTTCTTGAGGTAGGCTTGTATTGCTATGAACCTTCCTCTTAGCCCTGCTTTTACTGAATCCCACAAGTTTTAGGTTTTCATGTTTTCGTTATCATTTGTTTCTATGCATATTTTGATTACCTTTTTGATTTCTTTCATAACCTGTTGGTTATTCAGCAGTGTGTTTAGCCTCCATATGTTTGTGTTTTTTAGGTTTTTGGGTGTAGTTGATATCTAATCTTACCACATTGTGATCAGAAAAGATGCTTGAAATTATTTGTATTTTTAAAAAAATTTTTAGCAAAGCTAGATTTGTGGCCCAGGATGTGATCTATCCTGGAAAGTGTTCTGTGTGCACTTGAGAAAAAGGTGAAATCCATTGTTTTAAGGAAAAATGCCCTGTAGATATCAATTAGGTCTAACCGGTCCATTGTATCATTTAAAGCTTGTGTTTCCTTACTAATTTTCTGTTTAGTTGACCTATCCATAGGTGTGAGTGGGGTATTAAATTCTCCCACTATTATTGAGTAATGGTTAATTTCCCCTCTCATACTTGTTAGCATTTGCCTTATATATTGAGGTGCTCCTCTGTTTGGGGTCATATATGTTTATAACTGTTATATCTTTTTCTTGAATTGACCCCTTGATCATTATGTAGTGTCCTTTTTTATCTCTCATCATGGTCTTTATTTCAAAGTCTGTTTCTCTGATATGAGTATTGCTACTCCTGCTTTCTTTTGGTCTCCACTGGTATGAAATATCTTTTTCTAGCCCCTCACTTTCAGTCCATATGTGTCCCTAGGTTTATGGTGGGTCTCTTGTAGACAGCAAAGATAGGGGTTTTGTTTTTGTATATATCCAGCCAGTCTTTGTCTTTGGGTTGGAACATTTAACCCATTTACATTAAAGATGATTATTGATAAGTATGATTCTAATACCCTTTACTTTGTTGTTTGGGTTTATTTTTATAGACCTTTTCTTTGTTTCCTGTCTAGGGAAGATCCTTTAACATTTGTTGAAGAGCTGGATTGGTGGTGTTGAATTCTCTCAGCTTTTGCTTCTCTGTAAAGCTTTTGATTTATCCTTCATACCTGATTGAGATCCTTGCTAGGTAGAATAATCTTGGCTGTAGGTTTTTCTCTTTCTTCTTTATTTTTTAAGTATGTCCTGCCATTCCCTTCTGGCCTGAAGGGTTTCTGTTGAAAGATCAGCTGTTATCCTTATGGGGATCCCCTTGTGTGTTATTTGTTGCTTTTCCCTTGCTCTTTTAATATTTTCTCTTTGTGTTTAATTTCTGTTAGTTTGATTAATATGTGTCTTGGGGTGTTTTGACTTGGGTTTATCCTGTTTGGGACTCTGGGTGTCTTGGACTTGAGTTGTTATTTCCTTCCCCATTTTTGAGAATTTTTACTATTATCTCCTCAGATATTTTTTCATGCCCTTTCTTTTTGTCTTCTTCTTTGCAGACACCTATGATTTGAATGTTGGGGCACTTAAGACTGTCCCAGAGGTCTCTGAAGTTGTCCTCATTTTTTTTTCAATTTTTTTCCCCACTCTGCTTCATTTATTACCACCATCCTATCTTCCACCTCACTATCCTCTCTTCTGTCTCAGTTATTCTACTGTTAGTTCAGTTCAGTTCAGCCGCTCAATCGTGTCCGACTCTTTGCGACCCCATGAATCACAGCACACCAGGCCTCCCTGTCCATCACCAACTCCTGGAGTTTACTCACACTCATGTCCATCGAGTTGGTGATGCCATCCAGCCATCTCATCCTCTGTCGTCCCCTTCTCCTCCTGCCCCCAATCCCTCCCAGCATCAGGGTCTTTTCCAATGAGTCAACTCTTCGCATGAGGTGGCCAAAAGTAGAGTATTTTTAATCTCAGTTATTGCATTATTCATTATTGATTGACTCTTCTTTTTTTCTTCTATGTCCTTGTTAAACATTTCTTGCATCTTCCCAATCCTTGTCTCTAGACTATTTATCTGTAACTCCATTCTGTTTTCAAGACTTTGGATCATTTTTATTATCATTATTCTGAAATCTTTTTCAGGTAGACTCCCTATCTCCTCCTCTTTTGTTCCGTTTGGTGGGTTTTTATCATGTTCCTTCACCTGCTGGATATTTCACTGTCTTTTCATTTTGTTTAGCTTTCTGTATTTGGGGTACCCTTTTGTTTTGTGGAAGTTGCTTCATATTCAATTGATCTTTTGATAAATTTGTGTGGGAGAAAGTGAGTTCCTGTCCTATTCTGCTCTCTTGGGACCACAAACCAAAAACCTTATTTTTTGCTCTCAAAAGTTGTTTCTAGTGTGATCTATTCACCCTCACTCTTACCAACCCCCAAACACTGATGTCTTGTCACCTTTGGTATTATTTTGGGGGGCTAATAGGTTCAGAAGTTGACAGACCTGACTTACTGTCCTGACTCCACCACCGAGGACTTGGATGACCTTGAATAATGATAACTGCTAACATTGTTGATCACCCCTATGTGCCAGGCACTTGTCTACTTACTCTGCATGTTTTAGCTCATTTAGTCCACACAACAATCATCAAGATGAGTATCACCACTTTTAGGTTACATATTAGGAAAGTGAGACAGAGACTAAATCATTTGCTCCAAATTTTATAGTTAAATAAGCTAGACTTAAAATTCCACCCATCTGGTACAGATCCTGCATTCATCACTTCTACTTGGGACCTCAAGTTTTATAACTTCTGTAAGACCATTTATTTCTCTCTTAAATAAGGATGTCTCAGTCAGTTTTTTTGATAGCTTATATTTCAGAGTTCATTATTAACATCATGTAACAAGATTGTCATTGGACATAACTTAGCTTTGATTCATAGGAATCCCATAGAACTAATAATCTCTCAATACCTCCCAGTGCACCAGCCAGGTGTCTTGTGAAAAATAAGATGTCCTGAGGTACTGAAGCCTTCAATTTCTAATATAGGTCAGTAACTGGCCTGGAACAGCCAGAGAAAGTTCTAAATCACCTGCAAAATGGACTATAATTCAGACACTAGGCAAATTTGTTTCATGCTGCAGTCTGAATACCTCCCTTCCTTATGATAAGATGGTAGACTGGGCCTTGATGGAAAAGAACATAATGTTGCATCTTCAAGTGACTTTTACCCAGTAGAATTAGAAATCTTTTATCTAAACATCGCCTCTTGGTGTATTAAGTTCTAACATATCTACCATTTTTCTACAATGGTCTGCCTACTATTGTATCAAGAAGTTAATGAGACTTTTGCATTGCTTCAGTATTTTCCACAAAATGGTGTTGTAATTAAAAGTTGAAGGTCTGTGGAATTTTTCTTTTTTTGTTTGGTTGAATTAAGCTATTATAAAAGAAAGCTAAATTTTGCCTTAGATGGTCTTATTGGCATTTTTCACTTGGTTTTAATGAGATCCTAAGTGTTTTATGGGGCAAGGACACTCTTGGTTCTTAGCCCATAAAATGAAGATTGGCCAACTCTGTCAGCATCCTGCCATACCCAAGTAAGCTGCCCAGTAGTTTCATCCATGTGCTGTATCTGATATTTACTTGGCAAGTGACTTCTAAAAGCATTTTTGAAAGTAGTTTTGTCACTGTTCATAGAGAAGAGTTTTTAGTGCAAGTGTTACCAGCAAAATGGCAATTCCTCAGTCCTTGTATCCCAAAGGAAAAGACACAAACCAGTTTTACACAGCATTAGTTTTATTAAGCAAGGTGAAAATATGCTCCTGGAAAAGGAAATCAGACTTTCTGGAAACCATAAACAGTCCTTCAATAGGGGTAGAATTGGGTTTTCAGAATGGTGGAAAGTCCCTTCTTCTGTCCTGCATTGACCAGTTGATTGACAGTTTTAGGTTATATAACATTTCCCTTTGTGCATAGGAGCATACCAGTAAGCACCCAAGGGAAAGCTATCGTGGGGCAAAATCCATAATGCTAATTTATTACAAATATGGCATATTATATTCTGGGTTACTTTGAGCCACTTTTGATTCTTTGTGTGCCTGCACCAGCCTATGCAAGGGTTTTTTCTTGCCTGGTCCTGAAGCTGGAAACTTCGTAGTGCCTGACCACAGAAGGGAGGATCTCTGCTCATGTTCTGATCCCCAGTGTCCTGGTGCGGAAGGGAAAGATTATTCCACCCCTAACACAGAGGGGACTTACTCATGTCTGACTGACTACCTAAATGAAGTAGTCAAACAATAAATTTCCAACATATTTTTTTTGTTTGTTTAGTAAAGAGAAAAGGACCTGAGATATTTCATTTTAGTTAGTATAGTGGACGAAAAAGTCATTGAATTATAAACATAGCTGACATAGCATTTATCATAGAGTAAGGATTCAAGATATTTTAAATGTATGAATAAGAAGTAATTTTGTTGTGCTCTGTTGCTTGTCATGTCCAACTCTTTGTGACCCCATGAACTATAGCCTGCCAGGCTCCTCCATCCATGGGATTTTCCAAACGAGAACACTGAAGTGGGTTGCCATTTTCCTCTTCCAGGGGATCTTCCCAAACCGGGGTTCGAACCTCCATCTTTTTTGTCTCCTGCATTGTCAGGCAGGGTCTTTATCACTTGTGCCACGTGGGAAGTCCCTAAGAAATAATAGATGGTAAATAAAAGGCATAATGGCAAGGGCCACTGGATAAATTGCTAATAAAGAACTAACAAATATTTGTGTAAAATTTTTGCATGACAGTAAAAATTGCAATAGAATCATGTCATCTCTGGAATATTTTCTAACACACATTATTATTAATTGTATTTCAGTTTGTTTGGATATCTCCAGGGTTAAAATCTCACCCACCCCACTAGGTGCATATGTAAGTTTTGACTGGCAAAACTTCCTATAGTTGCAGTAAAATGATATTTGTGAGTATGGAGAAGGGAACTATCTAGAGTCAATGACTTATATACAAGTTGAGAAAAATTCTTAAGTAAATAGTTAAGTCTTACATCCTAGCCCTTGGGTGGTGTGGAGAGAAAGCAGTTACTTCCAGGTGACTTTTCCTGGAGAAGTGTGATGCTCCATTTGGTGCTACCATTGTATGAATATGTCTTGAGAGCAAGTAAGACCAAGAATAATTAACCCTATAGATAAACTGTGAGATAAGCCCTATAGATAAACAAACATTCCATTTTAAGAGCTGAACTTGACAGAAAGTTACAGAAATCGTAGTGAAAGAAAAATCCTTTCTGATCCAGACCAGAGTGTTAAGGAACACTTCGGGAGTAGAGGAAACAGTCACACAACATGCTCAATGAGCATAAGTGAAAGGTTCTTTATAGACGCTCAAAGATATTAGCTTTATCTTTTGTTTTGTTTTGTTTTTCATTTATTTGTACTAGTTGGAGGCTAATTACTTTACAATATTGTAGTGGTTTTTGACATACATTGACATGAATCAGCCATGGATTTACATGTGTTCCCCATCCTGATCCCCCCTCCTGCCTCCCTCCCCATCCCATCCCTCTGGGTCTTCCCAGTGCACCAGCCCTGAGCACTTGTCTCATGCATCAAACTTGGACTGGTGATCTGTTTCACAATTGATAATATACATGCCTCATTGCATAGTTCTATTTTTGAAACAATGAAGGATTTTAAGTAGGGGAAGGCTGAGATTTGGCCTGTTGGTTCAAGGCAGTTCCTTTGGCATCTGAATAGAGAATAGAATAAAATGGTTGCAGTTGAAGCTGGGAAACTGTTTTCCTTCAGGCAAAAGATAATGGAGGTAAGAACTAGGGCAGATTCGCAGGTATATAGGATAGGTGGTGAATTTGAGAATCATTAATAAGAAAAAACATTATGTCAGGGCTTGATAAGTGATTGAATGTGGGAGAAGAGGAAGTCTCATTTTGACTGTCAAATTGCTAGAATGGGTGACGGGGTAGATTTAATTTTCAATCACTGAGTTAGGCAATCTAGGGAGAGGGATTTTTTTTTGGGGGGGGATAATATATTCAATTATTAATGACTTTTGTTTCTCCTTTAAAATACACGTTATTTTGGAGAGGAATCTCTAATTGAAAAGCTATTTAAAATGATACTGTCATTATAGATTTCATTTGAAACTTGGAGATCAAAGGAAACTAAGATGGAAAAAAAAAATGCTCCAAAATAAAAGATAAGAGAATCAGCATTCAAAACATTAATTAGAAAACCATAAATCTCCTCTCCATCCCATGGAGAGCTTCATGACACATTTAATCACATTATCTAGAATTCTTATCATTTGATGCATAAACATTGTTACAGTCTAATTTCTAGTCTCCATGTAAATATGTATTTCTTATGCAAAAAGCATCTGCACCAAAAATTTTGGGAAATAGATGTAACCCAGATGAGATTGCAAATTCTTAAGAAATTTCATCTAATCAGATTATGAAAACAATTTTCTCACACACAAAATAATCACCAAGATTAATGTTCCTCAAGATGATATTTGGAACCATAATTTTTTTCCCTTAATTCCATAGCAACTGCAGATGAAATACAGTGATCTCTTTTTAGATGTTTCAGAACCTAAACACATGGTTTAGATGGATGGTCAGTGGAAAAGTTTCTTGAAGAATTGGTTACTGGATAGTAAAAGAAAATTTATTTTTCCTTAAAATATGCATAGTAGCAACACCTAGATGCCCATCAGCAGATGAATGGATAAGGAAGCTATGGTACATATACACCATGGAATATTACTCAGCCATTAAAAGGGATTCATTTGAATCAGTTCTAATGAGATGGATGAGACTAGAGCCCATTATACACAATGAAGTAAGCCAGAAAGATAAACACCAATACAGTATACTAATGCATATATATGGAATTTAGAAAGATGGTAATGATAACCCTATATGCAAAACAGAAAAAGAGACACAGAGGTACAGAAGAGACTTTGGGACTCTGTGGGAGAAGGCAAGGGTGGGATGTTCTGAGAGAACAGCATTGAAACAAGTATACTATCAAGGGTGAAACAGACCACCAGTCCAGGTTGGATGCATGAGACAAGTGCTTGGGGTTGGTGCACTGGGAAGACCCAGAGGGATGGGATGGGGAGGGAAGTAGGAGGGGGGATTGGGATGGGGAACACATGTAAATCCATGGCTGATTCATGTCAATGTACGGCAAAAAACACTACAATATTGTAAAGTAATTAGCCTCCAGCTAATAAAAATAAATGAAAAAAAATATGCATAGTAGAAGCATCAGTTAATTGTATGTATCCTATTCCAAAATGTTTAACTTTGATTACTTTCATATTGAGTCATAAAGCTAAAGAGACTCTTTCTATAACTGAGATTCATATTATATTTTCTTTTTCTTTTGTCTGCACCAGGGTTACTTTAGAGTGTGAGTGAGAACTTATTTTACTGAATTTTGGATGTTATGAATAGTAATCCTCATAATAATAGCTCAATACATGTCTGTCTGTAATTGAGAGCGCAGTCAACTAAAAACAATATGTCAAGAGGGCTCACCTTTTAGCATACTAAATAAATAATAAAGAACAACTTCTTTGTCCCTGGAGGCAAATGTAACAGGTACAATGCTTTTGGAATGGTTCCACTTTTTTCCTTTCCCTGTAAGTCTTTAAAATGAATTCTAAGGAGAAACCTCATAAGAAGAAAAAGATTCTTAGTGGAAAGCACCAGTACACAATGTTAGAACTAGGTTTTTAAAACCGAATCTATCTCAGGTTTTAATGTAGCTCAGCTGGTATAGAATCTGCCTGCAATGAAGGAGACCCCAGTTCAGCTCTTGGGTTGGGAAGATCCCCTGAGAAGGGACAGGCTACCCACTCCAGTATTCTTGGGCTTCCCTGGTGGCTCAGCTGGTGAAGAATCTGCCTGCAGTGGGGAAGACCTGGGTTCAATCCCTGGGTTGAGAAGATCCCCTGAAGGGAATGGATTCCCACTCCAGCATTCTAGAGAATTTCATGGACTGTATAGTTCATGGGGTCGCAAAGAGTTGTACACAACTGAGCAACTTTCACTTTCACAAATTGTTAAATGGAGAAGAAAAGAATCAATATTTATCCTCCACTGTCATTATTAGAAAACATTTCTAAATTCTGTGTGATAAATATATTTTTATATTTTTTCAATGATCTCATTTGCTTTTACCCCTGTTTCCTTATGAAACTATATTTCAACTGTTTCATTTAATGATTTAAAATTAAGGAGCTGTGAGTGGTAGCTTTAGGCAACTAAATAATTTCTTTCAGAGCAAATTGTCACACAATGTAAAGGGATTAAACACCATGAAATAATAAATATATAATCTGCTGTTGTAAATAAATCTCAGTTTTCTGATAAAGATAAAAACACATTTTCAGAAACAGAGTAGTTTTAATGATCTTTTTTTAAATTTTTAAAAAATTATTTATATTTAAATGAAGGATAATTGCTTTACAGTACTGTGTTAGTTTCTACCAAACATCAACATGAATCAGATATAGATTTACTCATGTCCCCCTCTTAAATCAACATGTGTTTTATAGAAAGGCATTCTTCTCAAGGTAGTTCAGTAAAACTCAAATTCTATTTTTTCTGATTATTTGGAAATAATTTAAAATGAACATCATTTTATCTGCTCACTTTTACACTGCTAGAGTTTGGTTTTACGACAACTTTTCAATAAGGGAGCTATCAGGCATCAGAAATAAAGCAAGCAATGTAATTACTCTTTGTGATTCACTATTAAGTAAGTAAACAAAGCACAGAGTTACCACTTCCTGGCTTCTCCAGAAATTCCTCCTACACATCCAATTTCTGGTTTAGTTCTTTCCCCCCTTAAAATCTTTGGGAATACCATAAAATGGGCCTTATTCTGTTGAACTTGATTAAATTCCACATCTAGTTATTGGCTGGTTACTGTGTTCTTGAGCTGTGCTAAACCTTGACTATACAAAGAGAAAAGAGTGGGAAGATGTGGATGGCTTCTGTCCTTAGGGTGTATATAATTGTGTCAGCAAAGCAAGTCATAGCCTATTCATTCATAACAGTTGTGATACCCACCATCATAGCCACTTTTCCAAATTATACTACCTTGCACCCAGCTCCCTGCTTGAGAATATTGTGCCTCATGTTCTTGATTCAGAGGTGAGATTTTGGCCCACAGCACATCAACTCTAGCCTTGCTAACAACTCTCACGCCCAGAGAAGATTCTACCAAAAAGGTCTCATTGCCATTGACTTTATCTGAAGTACAGATAGTAGAAGAGATCAGACACACAGAGAGAAGCCGAGACATGATAGGAACACACACTCACACAGCCTGCTTTATGTATATTCACACATATGTGATATATATACATATAATCTCTCTGTATGTGTATATATATCATATGTGAATATGTATATGTATATTTATGTATATACTGTATGTATGTATGAATATGTGTGTATGTCTGTGTGGGCTTCCCTGATGGCTCAGTGGTAAAGAATCTGCCTGACACAGACACCTTGGGATTGATCCCTGGGTTGGGGAGATCCCCTGGAGGAAGTCATGGCAACCCACTCCAGTATGCTTGCCTGGAAAATCCTATGGATGGAGGGACTTGGCGGTCTATGGTCCATAGGGTTGCAAAGAGTCAGACATGACTGAAGTGACTTAGCACACATGCTTGTATGTGTATGTGTACACACATACACTAAGTCCTGGTTATGAATTAACCAGTATTTGGTTGTTTCCCAGAATTATATAAAAGAAACAAATTAAAAAAATTTTTTTTTGCCAAACACCACCAGATAATCATGATGGTGTGATCACTCACCTAGAGCCAAACATCCTGAAATGCAAAGTCAAGTGGGCCTTAGGAAGTGTCACTATGAATAAAGCTAGTGGAGGTGATGGAATTCCCATTGAGCTATTGAAAATCGTTAAAAGGTGATGCTGTGAAAGTGCTGCACTCAATATGCCAGCAAATTTGGAAAACTCAGCAGTGGTTACAGCACTGGAAAAGGTCACTTTTCATTCCAATCTCAAAGAAAGACAATGCCAAAGAATGCTCAAACTACCACACAATTGCACTCATCTCACATGCTAGCAAAGTAATGTCAAAATTCTCCAAGCCAGGCTTCAAAGTACGTGAATTGTGAACTTCCAGATGTTCAAGCTGGATTTAGAAAAGTCAGAGGAACCAGAGATCAAATTGCCAACATCTGTTGGATCATTGAAAAAGCAAGAGAGCTCCACAAAAGCACCTACCTCTGCTTTATTGACTATGCCAAAGCCTTTGACTGTGTGGATTACAACAAACTGTGGGAAATTCTGAAAGAGATGAGAATATCAGACCACCTGACCTGCCTTCTGAGAAATCTGTATGCAGGTCAGGAAGCAACAGTTAGAACTGAACCTGACACCACAGACTGGTTCCAAATCAAGAAAAAGGGTATGTCAAGGCTGTATATTGTCACCCTGTTTATTTAACTTATATTCAGAGTAAATCATGAGAAATGCTGGACTGGATGAAGCACAAGCTGGAATCAGGATTGCCAGGAGACATATCGATAACCTCAGATATGCAGGTGACACTACCCTTATGGCAGAAAGCAAAGAAGAACAAAAGAGCCTCTTGATGAAAGTGAAGAAGAGTGACAAAGTTGGCTTAAAACTCAACATTCAGAAAACTAAGATCATGGCATCCGGTTCCATCACTTCATGGCAAATAGATGGAGAAACAGTGGACACAGTGACAGACTTTAGTTTTTTGGGCTCCAAAATCACTGCAGATGGTGATTGCAGCCATGAAATTAAAAAGAAATTAAAAGACGCTTGCTCCTTGAAAGAAAAGTATGACCAACCTAGACAGCACATTAAAAAGCAGAGATGTTACTTTGTCAACAAAGGGCCGTCTAGTCAAAGCTATGGTTTTTCCAGTGGTCATGTATGGATGTGAGAGTTGGACTGTAAAGAAAACTGAGCACCAAAGAATTGATTCTTTTGAATTATGGTGTTAGACTCTTGAGAGTCCCTTGGGCAGCAAGGAGACCCAACCAGTCCATCCTAGGGGAAATCAGTCCTGAATATTAATTGGTAAGACTGATGCTAAAGCTGAAACTCCAATACTTTGGCCACCTGATGCAAATAACTGACTCATTTGAAAAGACTCTGATTCTGGGAAAGATTGAAGGCGGAAGGAGAAGGGGATGACAGAGGATGAGATGGTTGGATGGCATCACTAACTCAATGGACATGAGTTTGAGTAAACTCTGGGTGTTGGTGATGGAGAGGGAGGCCTGGAGTGCTGCAGTCCTGGGGTCACAAAGGGTTGGACACGACTGAGCAACTGAACTGAACTGAACAGTAAAATGGGGTTTCCATGTTGGCTCAGTGATAAAGAATCCACCTGCCAATGATGGTGATGTGGATTAAATCCCTGTGTTGGGAAGACCCCCTGGAGGAGGAAATGGCCATGCACTCCAGTATTCTTGGCTGGGAAATCCCATGGACAGAGGAGCCTGGTGAGCTAGTCCATGAACTCAAAAAAGAATTGGACTTGACTGAGCAACTACACAACAGTGGTAAAATATGCTTTCTTTTAAAATATCTGAGGCAGCTAATTCTATATAACTAAATTTTTATCCTGCTTTCAAGTTTATTTATTCTTGTGGCTTAATTTTTCTTTATGCCTAAATTGATGCTCTCTTTGCACAATATCCCTGGAGAAGTGTATTTCACGGGTCGCAAAGAGTCGGGCATGACTGAGCGACTTTGACTTGCACAATGTAGTTTTTATTATCTATCCATCTATTTATATTTACTAATATGGCATTTTTATATAATGCCAAGATAATCCTCTTTTTTTCTGTTTCTTATCCTGTGATCACTTTATGAAATCATACAATTAAGAAAAATTTTACTTTTCCCCCTAAATAATTGCATTTGTAATCATTTCATTTAATTAACTGATCTCCCCTGGAGGCTTGGGTAAACAGAGAAGTAGAAAGATTGCAAAGTGAGCTGATTTTCTAAGAAAATGATCAGCTTACAGACTTGCATTTTTAGAGTGTGTGATTTGAAATCAGTAGAGTCCATCAATTACCATTCCATCATTACCATTCTCGACTGATTTCTTTGTCATGGAATCCAGAAAGGAAAATAGCAGATAATTTGTCCCCCAAATTTGCTTCATAGTTTAATGCAAGTATAAGCTCTCAGTTAATGCTTGCTGATATATTGCACTCTCAATGCTAGCCTTTAATGAAATGCCAAGATCCTTTGAGAATTATGTCAAATCAGCACATCATTGATTTTCTTTCTACTTAGAATTAATGATATATTATGGTTTGTGATTTTTGAAAGGATGCTTGATCTAAATACTCTATGTAGAGAGGCATATTTCCCAGTCCTGTCATTCCAGCTTTTATCATGTATTGCTCTATATTCGTTAGTGTGTAGTTATTCCATCTGGCAAATATAAAAGAGCTGGTGTAGTTATAAGACAACTTGATAACTTGACACATATAGTAGGCTCAGGAGGCCAATAATGTGAATGAAGACGAATGATTTGAAAGCATTGCAGCACAATCATTTTGAAGACTTGAATGTTGAACTCATATATTCTTTCTGAAAGGAGACACATTAGGGTGTCACACCATCTTAGAACTTCTTGATCTTGTTACATTACATGTTACCCTATATTTTTGTTTACTTTTTTTGTGCCTGTACTATGTCTCCTTATAACAGCACCAATTTAAAGGCATCACCTGTTTTTAAATTAATCTAGAGGGTGACAGTTTCAATGCACCAACAGAATATTTCTGTTGTTGTTGAATTTAATTTCTCATTGGGATCCCCATTCCTGGGAGTAGAAAGTAAATGGCATTGGGTTTAGGCTTTCCCTTTCTTTGGCACAGGGGCTTGGGGATGGGAGGTGGGAGGTAGGTGGCGGTGAGATAAGACAGGGCTTGTTGGGACTGACTGCACATCCACTCATGGACCACTGATATGTCATCCATCATTTTATTTCAGCCTTGGAGGAGTGAACCCATTGCTGTTAATTTTCCCTTCCTTTCCTGAACTCAGAGCCCTTTCATATTCAACCTCTTTAAATGCATCAGAGTTCATTTGGTTACCTCCTTACCATGCTGGCCTCTAAGTATGTAAGGACCTCTGGAAGCTTTGTCTACCTAAATACTAGAGTTGTTGTTGTTTTTTTTTTTTTTTTTCAAATGTTTGAGAAGCACAGCTCGTTTTTTCCCTGTTCCCTAGATTTATAAATTTATCTGAGGGTTCTGACTTTGGTTCAGAAAATCTAGAAAAACTATATTTTGTTGGATAAGGCATGAGTTGTGAGTAGTGAGGGAGTCTAGTTTCTAGTTCACCCAAAACTTTTAGATCTTTTGCTCAAGCAAGAGTTTTTCCTATTCTTCCAAATCTAAAGACAGAAAGATTAGAGGGTCATAGTGTAAGAAAATATTTTTTAAAAATATAGAAAATTAGCATGAAACATCTCTCTCCGAACATTTAAAATTATTCAATGAATAGATGTTGTCACTGGTGATTAATTTCTGGCATCTTGACTACATAGCTTTTAATCAAGACCTTTTGTATAAGGGGCTAAATTAATATTTTCTCTTTTTATTTTATTAAATATTGTCCCTCTTTTCTAGATAGGTGATAGATGGGCATAAAAGGGCTAATTGTTTTAATTTATAAAATTTTTGGATGTGCACTGACTTACATTAAAACATCCATTCATCTTTCAATCACCATTTGCCCACTTCAATTTAAAGGATATTTTACCCTTTGTTACAAATATAGATTATACTCTAATTTGGCAACTATGCAACAAAACTTGATTTCTGACTTGGACTCTGACCTTGACCATTCACCTTTTCTTTCTGGAACACAGTTTCTTCTTAAAATATGATATTGATTGATTTTAGTAGATAATTTCTCAAGACTTACTAGAATTCTATAATTCTAATAAAAAGTAAAGAATTTCAACTGTATAAAGATGGTAGTGATATTGATGAGGTTGTATTGTGTGTCCTGCGCTTAGTCACTCAGTCATGCCCTATGCTTTGCGACCATGGACTGTAGCCTGCCAGGCTCCTCTGTCCATGGGATTCTCCAGGCAAGTATACTGGAATGGGTAGCCGTTCCCTTCTCAGGATGATCTTCCCATCCCAGGGATCGAACCCAGGTCCCCTACATTGCAGGAAGATTCTTTACCATCTGAGACACCAGGGAAGCCCATTGATGAGGTTCATTGATCAATTTTCTTCTTTAATGATTTATAAGCTTCCTAACATGTTAAGGAAAGGTGAACAAATCTAGAGACCACAACTCTTGAGAGTGAATTTTTCTGACAGTGATACATTCTGGGGAATTAAGCTTCCTGACTATGTCTAGTTTTCTCTTTTAATCACATCTTAATTTCAAATACAATGACAATAGAATTATTTCACTTTAATTCAGTTGCTTTTGAATGAGACATATGTACATTAATAACAGATGGTAACACTATCTTAAAGGTTCAAAGCATTATTTAATATTTGAAGTGAGTTATTATTTTAGATAATGCAGTATTATTCTTTTGTATGTTATTTAATAATTCTAGCTACACATATAAAAACATAAAGATGTTTTCGTTGTAGTTCTTGTTTAATACAATATTAAATGTGGTTTATACAAAATAAATACTTTAAATAAATAAGATACTTTCATTTTTTTGTAAAACATCAACTCACCAATCTTTGAGGTGAAAACTAGTCATGAAAGCATGAGGTTTTCAGTTTGGAGATGTTCACCTCATTCTCAGCATCCTCGTTTCCTCATGTTGTTAATTACTTTGCCTCTGGAATAGGATCCAGGTGTTCTGATTTCCTCTCTTATTTGTAAAGTATTTCACCCTGACCTTTTTCCCATTCTTTCCAATATTTGATCTTTTCCTGTCTGAACATTTCTGCCTGCTTTTGGAGCCCTGCTTTTATTTCTTTGTCAGATTTCAGCTAAATGGTGGCTTCATCCTGGATCCACTGCTCAACAATGTTAGCCATTCTCAAAATATGCTGTCTTTTTTCCTTCATAGCACTTATTCATGACTTGTAATTTTTGTACCTGTAACTTTTGTGTGTATGTTGTATTTATTTGGTTGGTATCTGTCTTCCCACTTTGAGTACAATCCACTTGAGGGTAAAGATCTTGTATTTTTTGAATTGCAATTGTTTCCCATTTCCTAGGATAGTGTCTGGCAAATATAGTGCACACTAAATTTTCAGTGAGTAAATTAAGGTGTAACTTGATGAGTTAGGGTGTCCACTATAATCAAAGCAGTGTGTTTGGGCATTTTACAAAAGATGTTGGAAACAGACTTATCTGCATTCACAAATCTATTTGATGAAAGCATTCAGATTCATCAAAAACCTAAATATCTAAAAATCACCTTTTCTAAATAAAAGTGAAAGGTTTATTTATTAAATTTAGCTTTCTTCTTCCCACTAACAAAACCAAAGTAACAAAAACCTGAGGACCCAGTAACCACAGACACAAATCTGCTGCTCAAGAGTAATTATAAAGACCTTATATGCAAATATAAAGGATGCATCAAAAATGTAAAAAATTTTAATATAAAATTTTGAAGTGAGTATTTAAGGAATCAGGAAGCATTCATAAGTTCTAGAATCGAAGGTGTTTTCATTGTGCTTTGGGGAAATTGCTTATCTTGCTTTGTGCCTTGCCACATCCATTTCAATTTAAGGTATTTCCATAGGAGTGAATTAACAATTGAAATGCAAAATAGGTAACTCCCTGAGAATTTGTATAAATTCTCAGAAATTTTCCGTGAAAAACGATGAGTCGTATTCAACTACTGCTACTAACTGACTAAATAGTTTCAAAATGAGCAAAGACATGAAGAAGTGGCAGGAGGATTCACTGGGAGGGGGCCTCATATTACTTATTTCTAAATGCACTTGTGGTATAGTGAAAGTCTTATGTTAGTAACACATCCTGGCTTGGTTTTCTTTGGAATGTAATCCACTGTGGCTAGCGGCCACACAGTTTGCGTTTTTCTTCTGCAACTTGTTCAGATTATCTTCAAGGACATTCATACTTGTTTTCCTCACTCTAGTTATATAGCTAATTATTTAATATAGTTTCTGGCATCTCTTTTGCAATCTTCTATTTATCATCCTAATTGCAAGCTTCTCTACTGTTGCATGGTTTGCAATCTTCCAGTTTTTAGGGATTCATTCTTAATGTCATTGCTTTTAAGAAAGTGTTTTATTTATTTATTTTTTTTTATGTATTGAAAGCTTTTATTTTATTTTAATTTATTTATTTTTTTTGTCATACACTGATATGAATCAGCCATAAATTTACACGTATTCCCCACCCCGATCCCCCCTCCCACCTCCCTCTCCACCCGATTCCTCTGGGTCTTCCCACTGCACCAGGCCCGAGCACTTGTCTCATGCATCCCACCTGGGCTGGTGATCTGTTTCACCATAAATAGTATACATGCTGTTCTTTTGAAATATCCCACCCTCACATTCTCCCACAGAGTTCAAAAGTCTGTTCTGTATTTCTGTGTCTCTTTTTCCATTTTGCATATAGGGTTATCGTTACCGTCTTTCTAAATTCCATATATATGTGTTAGTATGCTGTAATGTTCTTTATCTTTCTGGCTTACTTCACTCTGTATAAGGGGCTCCAGTTTCATCCATCTCATTAGGACTGATTCAAATGAATTCTTTTTAACGGCTGAGTAATATTCCATGGTGTATATGTACCACAGCTTCCTTATCCATTCATCTGCTGATGGGCATCTAGGTTGCTTCCATGTCCTGGCTATTATAAACAGTGCTGCGATGAACATTGGGGTGCACGTGTCTCTTTCAATCTGGTTTCCTCAGTGTGTATGCCCAGAAATGGGATTGCTGGGTCATATGACAGTTCTATTTCCAGTTTTTTAAGAATCTCCACACTGTTCTCCATAGCGGCTGCACTAGTTTGCATTCCCACCAACAGTGTAAGAGGGTTCCCTTTTCTCCACACCCTCTCCAGCATTTATTGCTTGTAGACTTTTGGATAGCAGCCATCCTGATTGGCGAGTAATGGTACCTCATTGTGGTTTTGATTTGCATTTCTCTAATAATGAGTGATGTTGAGCATCAGAAAAATAAATGACCCAATCAAAAAATGGGCCAAAGAACTAAACAGACATTTCTCCAAAGAAGACATACAGATGGCTAACAAACACATGATAAGAAAGTGTTTTAGAATGAAATCGCTCACAGTAGTCTATCTGGAAAGGATTAAATAGCATGTCAGCTTGTTGTTGCCAATAGTGAATAAGGGGTAGGGGGACTTTACTCAAACTCATCACTCACTGAGGGCTCCTCACAGTAATGCTCAAGAGGGCTGTAATTTTCTTCTTTCCTAATAGCAGCTAAGAAAATAAAACTCCTTTTACTTTATCCTTGTGAATTTCACTTAAGATCCCAAGCCTAAAGTGTGTGTGGGTGTGTGTTGGTGGCAGGACTGGGGGGATGGGCTTGGTGGAGTGAAGTCAAACCCCACCAGCTGTGTGCTTTGTTAAGATCACTTGTGTGGACCAAGAACAGATTAAAGGGCCTCACTAAAATTCCAAGTAGGGATGAAGAATGGTGAGTTTTGAACACCTTCTTTGTGCCAGGAACAAAGAGATGGGATGGTCCTCACACCATATCACTGATAATTCATTTCATTCTCTGAGATATGAAGGATGAGGAGAAGGAAGCAAAGACTCAGAAAGTTAAATCTGTCCAAGCTGGCCCCTGTCCTTGGGTGCTTCTAGAAAGTACTTTTTCTCATGCATAAAGACAGTCTTTACTTCTTAAAAGAGAAATATGTACTCATTTAAAATTTGAATTTCTTAAGATCATTGTACAGAAATAAAGTATAATGTTTAGCCACAAATCATAAGGCAGAGAGGGTCCTGCCCAGTTCCAGGGGGCCCCTTATGGAGAGGAGGAAATGTATATTCACCTGTGGGCATGCAGTACGATAAGTCCTCTATATATGAATCTTCAAGTTGTGGGCTTTCAGAGCTGTGAACATGTGTTTGCATGTCCATTCACGTGTTAGTTCATATATCTGGCATACATTGTCATGTGACCATATCCTGTATAAGTTGTGTTTTTGTGTACTTTAACCTACAGTACTGTATAGATACTGTACAGTATCTTTATTTCAAGCCCAGGATGTCTGGAAGCAAGCATAAAAGCAGATGTGATGCAGCTTGTACTGTACTGTACTTTACAAAGCACTGTAAGATTAAAAACAGTATGAACATCATGAAAAAGCAAAAAGATATGACGCTGAAAGATGAACTTCCCAGGTCAGAAGCTGCCCAATATGCTATTGGAGAAAAGCGGAGAATTAGCTCCAGAAGGAATGAAGAGGCTGAGCCAAAGCAAAAACAACACCCAGTTGTGGATGTGCCTGGTGTTAGAAGTCCAGTATGCCAAAGAACAATACTGCATAGGAACCTGGAATATTAGGCCCATGAATCAAGGTAAATCGGAAGTAGTCAAATAGGAAATGGCAAGAGTGAACATTGACATTTTAGGAGTCAGTGAACTAAAATGGACTGGAATGGGTGAATTTAATTCAGATGACCATTATAACCTACTGTGAGCAAGAATCCCTTAGAAGAAATGTAGTAGCTCTTATAGTCAACAAAAGAGTCTGAAATGCAATCTCAATCTGGGTGCAATCTCAAAAATGACAGAATGATTTCAGTATGTTTCCAAGGCAAACCATTCAATATCACAGTAATCCAAGTCTACGCCCCAACCACTAATGTCAAAGAAGCCAAACAGTTCTGTGAAGACTAAGACCTTCTAGAACTAACACCCAAAAATGATGTCCTTTTCATTATAGGGGACTGGAATGCAAAGGTAGGATGTCAAGAGATACCTGGAATAACAGGCAAGTTTGACCTTGGAGTACAGAAAAAAGCAAGGAAAGGTGAACAGAGTTTTGCCAAGAGAATGCACTGGTCACAGCGAACACTCTCTTCCAGCAACACAAGAGATGACTCTACACATAGACAACATCAGATGGTCAATACCAAAATCAGATTAATTATACAGAAACTCTATATAGTCATCAAAAACAAGACTGGGAGCTGACTGTGGCTCAGATCATGATCTCTTTATTTCCAAATTCAGACTTAAGTAGAAGAAAGTAGAGAAAGCCACTAGGCTATTTAGGTAAATAAATACAATCTCTTACAATTATAGAGTAGAAGTGAAAAATAGACTTAAGGCATTAGATCAGATAGACAGAGTGCCTGAAGAATTATGGGCAGAAGTTCATAATGTTGTACAGGAGGCAGTGATCAAAACCATCTCCATGAAAAAGTAAGGCAAAATGGTTGTCTGAGGAGCCCTTACAAATATCTAAGAAAAGAAGAGAAGTGAAAGGCAAAGGAGAAAAGGAAATATATACTCATCTGAATACAGAGTTCCAAAGAATAGCAAGGAGAGAAAAGAAAGCATTCCTAAGAGAACAATGAAAAGAAATAGAGGAAAACAATGGAATGGGAAAGACTATAAATCTCTTCAAGAAAATGAGAGATACCAAGGGAACATCTCATGCACAGATGGCCACAAAAGGACAGAAACAATATGGACCTAACAGAAGCAGAAGCTATCAAGGAGAGGTGGCAAGAATACACAGAAGAACTGTACAAAAAAGATCTTCATGACCCACATAATAACAGTGGTGTGATCACTCACATAGAACCAGACATGTTGGAATGTGAAGTCAAGTCACACTTAATGCCTTAGGAAGCATCACTACCAACAAAGCTAGTGGAGGTAATGGAATTTCAGTTGAGCTATTTCAAATCCTAAAAGATGATGCTGTGCAAGGGCTGCACTCAATATGCTAGCAAATTTGGAAGACACAACTGTGGCCACAAGACTGGAAAAGGTAAGTTTTCATTCCCATCACAAAGGAAGGCAATGGCAAAGAATGTACAAACTACCACACAATTGTCCTCATTTCACATGCTAGTAAAGGAATGCTCAAAATTCTCCAAGTTGGCTTCAACAGTACATGAACCGAAAACTTCCAGTTTTCCAAGGTGGATTAGAAAAGGCAGAGGAACCAGAGATCAAATTGCTAACGTCTGTTGGATCATAGAAAATGCAAGAGAATTCCAGAAAAACATCTATGTCTGCTTCACTGACTACACTAAACCCTTTGACTGTGTGGATCACAACAAACTGTGGAAAATTCTGGAAGAGACAGGAATACCAGAACACTTTACCTGTCTCCTGAGGAATCTGTATTCAGGGCAAGGAGCAATATTAGAACTGTACATGGGACAACTGGTTCCAAATTGGGAAATGAATATGTCAAGGATGGATTTAGTCACCCTGTTTATTAAACTTTTATGCAGAGTACATCATGCAAGATGCTGGACTGGATGAAGCACATCCTGGAATCAAGATTGCCAGGATAAATGTCAATAACCTCAGGTAAGAAGATGATACCACTTTTATGGCAGAAAGTGAAGAGGAACTAAAGAGCTTATTGATGAAGGTGAAAGAAAAGAGTGAAGAAGCTGGCTTAAAATTCAACATTCAAAAAACAAAGATCATGGCATCTGGTCCCATCATTTCATGGCAAATAGATGGATAAACAATGGAAACAGGGACAAACTTTATTTTCTTGGGCTCCAAAATCACTGCAGATGATGACAGTAGACATGAAATTAAAAGACACTTGCTCCTTGGAAGATAAGCTATGACAATCCTAGACAGCATATTTAAAAGCAAAGATACCCTTATGGCAGAAAATGAAGAGGAACGAAAAAGCCTCTTAATGAAAGTGAAAGAGGAGAGTGAAAAAGTTGGCTTAAAGCTTAACATTCAGAAAACTAAGATCATGGCATCTGGTCCCATCACTTCATGGCAAATAGATGGGAAAACAGTGGAAAGAGTGTCAGATTTTATTTTTTTGGGCTCCAAAATCACTGTGGATGGTGATTACAACCATGAAATTAAAAGACACTTACTCCTTGGAAGGAAGGTTATGACCAACCTAGACAGCGTATTAAAAAGCAGAGACATTACATTGCCAGCAAAGGTCCATCTAGTCAAAGCTATGGTTTTTCCAGTGGTCATGTATGGATGTGAGAGTTGGACTGTGAAGAAATCTGAGTGCTGAAAAATTGATGCTTTTGAAGTGTGGTGTTGGAGAAGACTCTTGAAAGTCCCTTGGACTGCAAGGAGATCCAACCAGTCCATCCTAAAGGAGATCAGTCCTGGGTGTTCATTGGAAGGACTGATGCTGAAGCTGAAACTCCAGTACTTTGTCCACCTCATGTGCGAAAAGTTGACTCATTGGAGAAGACCCTGATGCTGGGAGGGATTGGGGGCAGGAGGAGAAGGGGATGACAGAGGATGAGATGGCTGGATGGCATCACTGACTCGATGGGCATGAGTTTGAGTAAACTCTGGGAGTTAGTGATGGACAGGGAGGCCTGGCATGCTGTGATTCATGGGGTCGCAAAGAGTCGGACACGTCTGAGTGACTGGACTGACCTGAACTGACATTACTTTGCCCACAGAAGTCCATATCAGCAAACTATTTTTTTTTTTTCCAGTCGTCATGTATGGGTGTGAGAGTTGGACCATAAAGAAGGCTGAGCTCTGAAGAATTGATGCTTTTGAACTGTGGTGTTGGAGAAGACTCTTGAGAGTTCCTGGGACTGCAAGGAGATCAAACCAGTCAATTCTAAAGGAAATCAATCCTGAATATTAATTAGAAGGGCTGATTCTGAAGCTGAAACTCCAAGACTTTGGCCACCTAATGAGAAGTTCTGTCTCATTAGCAAAGAACCTGATGTTGGGAAAGATTGAAGCCACTAAGAGAAGGAGATGACAGAGGATGAGATGGTTGGATGTCATCACTGCCTGAATGGACATGAGTTTGAACAAGCTCCAGGAGATGGTGAAGGACAGGGTAGCCTGGAGTGCTGCAGTCCATGGGGTCGCAGAGTTGGAAACAACTGAATGGCTGGACAACAACAACAAGAAAGAAAATGCTTATTTTTTGTGTTTGTTTTTTATGTATCACTTTTATGAAAATTGTCATAAGCCTACTATGCTATATACTATTATACTATACAGTATAATACCGTATAGTCAATTTTGTGTGTTGGGTACCTCGGCTAACTTTGTTGGACTTACAAATAAATTGGACTTATGAATGTGCTCTTAGAGTGCAACTTGTTCATATGTAGGGGAATTACTGTGTTCCACTCCTAAGACAGAACAACATTCATCTTTACTGACAGAGATAAAATTACAAATCCCAGCATGGAATTACTTGTGTCTAACCACTCCCTCTACAGAAAGATAAACATCTATTAGCAATTTTGAAGATCTCTTTTGGAAGTCTTATATTTGTAAACATAAAAATATTCTTGTAATTATGTCTAACTGAATTTCATTTCACAGTTAGTGTCTTTCTCCAGGCCTACATTGAATATTCTTAAAGAATATTCTTAAAAGCAGCTCCAGACCTAATTATAATATTCTGTATAATAGAACTCCTAAAAAGTGTTATTAGACTTTCTCTGAACCTTATTTTCTGTAACTGAAATTTTCAGTTTTTTTAGGAGTTACAAATTAGTTTTTCTATACCTCATTTTGACTACTTTGTCCAAGTCAGCCAAATTATTACCTCTGCCAGCCTTCACCTCTTCTACAGTGTTTTTCCATCCTCTTTGGGGCACTTTCACTCCTTTTGTCATCTATGATGATGAAACTTTGGCATTCTTCCTTTCTTTCTTTTTCCTCTTTGACTCTCACTAAATATGAGTACCTTAAATTTCTGACATTGGCCTTCTGTATTGACTTAGTGTTTTCTCCTTGGATAACTGGATCTACCCCTAAGGCTTAGCTACCAGCACTGTGTTCATGCATCCCTGATGCACAAATCCAGCCCCGTCCAGTTTCTTCAGCTTCAAAAAAACACTTTGGATTTCCTTGTCCCTCTTTCTGTCAAATGAACTTATGCCTTCTCTGTTCTACAGAGTTCAGTGTAGTCAGGTCCAAACTGTCAGCCTTACAGTTCTGTGTTTCTTGTAACTGTTTTTCACCCAAAATAGAAAGTAAACATGTATTGCTACACTTTATTTTCCTCATTTGTCAGGCCCTGGCAATTACATCTTCAAAATACTTCTCTTTTCCATCCCCATCTTTCATTCCCGTCACCATTGCCATTGGTCAGTAGACCTGGTTCTCCAACCACTAATGTCTTTCTCCTTTAGTGTTTCTCAGAGTCCTGAAAGTTCCTGCTTCTCTATAAAATTTAAATGTCTTCCATTGTCAACATATCAGATGCTTAATTGTTTGGGAGTCAAAGAGGAAAAAGAAAAAATAAAAGAAAGAAAGGAAGAATGCCAAAGTGTTTGGGCATTTTAAGATATGGTCTCACCTTAGTTTTGGTGGCTTTGTTATTCATAATATCTGTCCAAAGACCCTCTCCTTAGCAAGTTAGGCAGGAGCATATTCACATTTGTGTGGATTAGCTTTATCTTTTGCTTTCCCATCTCCCCCACCCCCCCACCTTTTCTATTCACATCTTCCTCTCCTTTACTTTGCAGTTGTCTGTCATCCTGAGTCAGATCAGGCAAATGGGTAAATATCCCTTTTACCATCTTGCACATAGATATTAAAGCACTGATTGGAGTTATATTAACTACTACCACTGTTAATTTCATGAATGCTTTTCTTCAAAAATATTGTAAAAATATTAGTTTAAGGAGTGGAAATTGTCAGGAGAATGGAAAAAAAAAATCTCTAGAGAGGAGATTTGGGGGCTTGGAGAAAAGTGCTATTTTTGGAATTTCAGGTCATATTGAGTGCTCCATGGACAGATAGAAGGCTAGGCTTTAGGATTTATAGGTATCTCAAAAGCTCATTATGGTCAGCAAGAAACTCCCATAAAGATACACCAATTGACTCTAGTCAGCCTGGTGTACAATTCATTGTCTGAAATATTGTTTCAGCCAGAGTATTTTGAAGGTGAGTTTAGAGCAGCTGTAAAGGCAAACTTTTTGAAATAATGAAAATGATAGTAATGATAATGATATTCTGTGGTGGAGAAAGGCATTGGAATGGCGGGGAAGAGACACTTAGGACTGAAGTCAGTGCCTAGTGTTTTAGAAATATTCTGGTCCTCAGAGAGTAGGCTTAGGTAACTGAAGTTCTGACATTTATTCAGATACAAAAAGGTTCCAAGGCAACAAGTGGGTTCCATATTTATTGATTTAGATATTTTTTTCCACATTTGCTAATAGAATTTTGTTATGTAATGTGTGAATTCTATTGAAAATTGAGATATGTTACTTCAAATAAGGCATATTAAAAACTGGCCCAGTAGCCAAACAGCTCTAACCCTGCCCAACCTTGGAATATCATGGAAGAGAGTTTGGAACATTGTGATCTAGGGATTTTCATCAGTTGCATCAAATAAGGAAACTCTCCTTTGTACATCTAGGTTCTATGCAGCCCTGACTGGAATGCTTATATTGAGTTTATCATATTTAATTTGGGGGACACAAATACTATTTCTTTCATGTCCAACAAATTGTGCCTTATATATTTTTGATTACTTGATTTATTTCCTTAAGCTAATACCCCATTTCAATAATAAAGGCAATTTTATAAGTTTCTCTCTTTTATTATTTTAAGACATACTGCTTTCAGATGCAATGATTTCTTTCCATTATATTATTTCTAAGATTTCCATTTAGCATGTTAAGTTGTCAGGACTTTTAGTACTAGTTTTTTGTTTTTGTTTTTTTTCCCCCTCCATTAAAAATAGATTTGAGAAGTATAAATTACTGTGGGTAATTAAGGGATATGGCCGACAAGCACTCTTAATGCAGGGGACATATCTCTAATGGAATGAAAATAATGCTACCTTCTTGTATAAAGCCTGGCAGAGTGGACACCCAATAAATACTTGTTAAGCAGGTATTTCATGAGTATGTGTATGTCAGGAGGAATATATTGTAGGACAGAATGGTGCATACTTTAGGATATGTTTTGTTTAACATATCAAGATTTTAAAAGAAAACACACTTGAAATGCAGTTTTTTTCTATACCCTATTTTATTTAGACCTTTTCATCCTGAAAAAAAAATATTTATCATTTTCCTCTATAGAGAATACATTAAGTCCCCTACATATGAAACTTCAAGTTGTGAGATTTCAAAGATGTGAATTTTTTTGCATGTTTAATCACATTATGTTAGTTCATGTCTCTGGTGTATTGATTGTTCAAATTAATAGTATTACAAATAGTATGCAATAAATTATTGTACTTAGATGTATGAATCTTACTAAGTTTATAGTGAGGTTACATGCCAATAAACCCATTGTAAGTTGAAAACATTTTAATTCAAAATGGCATTGAATACACCTAATCTATGAAGCATCACAACTTAGCCTAATCTACTTTAAACATGCTCAGAATATTTACAGCAGTGGAGCAAATCATGTATTACAAAGCCTGATTCATAAAAAAAAGTGTTTAATATCACATGTAGTTAATTGAATACCATGCTGAAAGTTAAAAAAAAAAAAAAAAGAACAGAACTGTTGGCTCAATCTCATATTATTGTAAGTGTATCAGTTGTTTAGTCTCATGATCCTGTGGTTCACTAGGAGCTGAACTCCCCAGCATCACTAGGTACAGGACTACATATCACCAGTCCAAGAAAAGATCAAAATTTCAAACTCTGAAAGTGAGGTTTCTACTGAATGTGTGTAGTTGTCTTGCCATCATAAAGCTGAACCATCTGTCTGTAAGTCAGTTGAACCATCTGTAAGTGCAAATCTACTACATTAGATCTTTCCTGAAACAGACTTCCTCTTCTATTACTGCAATCTGTTTATCCAAGTGATCAAGAACTTCATTTATATAGTGTTGAATTATAAATCAGAATGGAAAAGCTGTAACTAATCTGTAACAAATTCTTAGACATTTAAAAATGTTTATATGCTTTATCATCAACAGAGTTTGAGTTCTTTGATCTTTCATCATAGTGTCAGGGTTACCAAGTTTTTTGTTTTTTTTTTTTTAATTGTAAAAATTAGGATAAATAAACAGTGGTAATACTACAGATAATCATCATATTAAAAAAAATGTCTACTTATGATGAACACATGTGAAGGTAAAATACTAGTGACATATTTATAACTGAAGTTATTTAGATCTATGTTCTCTGCCCTTGCTTGAAAATGCATACATTTCTAGAAGTTAAATAGAAATAGATTTTAAAGATAATTTTTCATGATCTTTCCTTCATGGACATCTTTCCTTCATGAAAATTTGAGATATTAAGCATAAAATCAATTCTCAGCTTTCACTAAGATGAAGTATAAATACTTTTCAAATTATTTTCATTATTTGACAGCATTCAATGCTAGAGACCTGGGTTCGATTGCTGGGCTGGGACGATCCCCTGGAGAAGGGAACGGCTACCCACTCCAGTATTCTGGTCTGGAGAATTCCTTGGACTGTATAGTTTATGAGGCTGCAAAGAGTCAGACATGACTAAGCGACTTTCACTTTCACTTTCCTCTTTGAATTACATGGTTAAATGTTCATTAACACATTTTGTCCTTAAACCACATAATTAGAGATTCACATTTATAAATTAGCAAAAGTTAGGCAAATAAATCAGAATATATACAAGGTGAGGGAATGTTTTTGAGTTCTTAACTTCTTCTGAAGCAGTCTTTTACTTCTGCCCAATCATGGTTCTAATTTAATGACATTACAATAGTTTAAGGGCTTCCCTGGTGTCTGACAGTAAAGCGTCTGCCTGCAATGCAGGAGACCTGGGTTCAATCCCTGGGTTGAGAAGATCCCCTGGAGAAGGAAATGGCAACCCACTCCAGTACTCTTGCCTGGAAAATTTCATGGACAGAGGAGCCTGGTAGGCTACAGTCCATGGGATCAAAAAGAGCTGGACATGACTGAGCAACTTTACGAGAGTTTAAAGTGAAAAGGTTTAGCTTTTGAACTTCAGCAATGATTACTAATGCAAGTGGCTGACTTTTGAAAAGCAGTAAGTTAATAAATCTCAAAAGTTTATCTTACAGTTTTTGTAATGCTGTGTCTTTTGTTTAATTGATGAAATGAATGTAAATAATGAAATGTAAATGTAAATAATGAAAATAATGTAAGAAATAATGGGTGGGTCTCCTTGATTTTTATGTTGTCTTAGAGACATCATTATTCATCCATCCATCAAACTTATACTGAGTAACTGGCAAACCCCAAGGACAAGTGATGTTGCCAAGAATGCCTCTGATTTGAAAGTATATGTGTTAGTGGGGAGGGCTTCCTTGGTGGCTTAGATGGTAAAGAATCTGCCTGCAATGCAGGAGACCTGGATTCAGTCCCTGGGTTCAGTTGAGAAAAGCTGGAGAAGGGAATGGCTACCCACTCCAGTATTCTTGTCTGGAGAATTCCATTGACAGGGGCTACAGTCTTTGTGATTGTAAAGAGTTGGACATTTTCACTTTGTTAGTGGGGAAAAAAAATCAGATAAATAGTTCCAATTCGGGTGTGTTAATGCTGTTATAGAGGCATGAATCATGTTCTTCAAGACACAAGGAAAGAAAGGTGTGTGTGTGTGTGTGTGCGTGTGTGTGTGTGTGCGTGTGTGTGTGTGTGTGTGTGCGCTGAAGGATTTCAAAATACTTTCAGAGAGAGGTGGAACAAGAGAAGATGTAAGAGAATTCCATGAAGGCATAGACTTGCTAGGAAACAGCAGGTCATTTGTTATGGCAGAAGTATACACTCCAATGGTACATGAGGCTAGAGAGGTTGAGATTATAGCATAAAGAGCTTAGTAATTTGATTTTTATATTTATGGTGATGATAAACCACTGAGGTATGAAATGTAAAGTATTATATAATCAGATTTTTGAAAGGTTTTCATAAGACTAGGATTGAGGAAGAATATGTGAAGAGTGATTAGAGTCATGAAGACTTGTAATCTATGGCAATCTGATCAAATGTGGGGTAAGGGAGGTGGATGAGCAAAGTTGACTCTATTATTGCTTAAATCAGAGGAATGATGGCTTGAACAAGAAAGTTTGTTTTCTTTAATTACTCTCCAAAGCTTCCCTTCTGCAACCCCTTGCTTCCTTCCATGTACACAAAACTGGCTACGTCAACAAAAATATGTTTGCAAATCTAGTCCTACTTTAAAAAATCTGTTTCATAATGGTTCTAAAATCCTAAGTAATGACCAGTGTCTTTCACATTAATTTAAAAAACCTCCACAATTCCAGATATCTAAAACCATTTGTAAAATCACAGAATATCAATCTACATAGAAAAATCCTTCCTCAGACCATGACCATAGCAAGTCCACAAGTGGAAGTTCCCAGATCTCCTGGGGCTGTTATCAAACCCACAAGTGGGTGTCATTTACTGTACCTTCATAGTTAAGGTTCCGTGCGGCAAAAGCCCCAGTTAATATTATTTATTGTCCATAAATGAGCATTCATATACATACAACCACAAAAAAAATCTATAGTAAACAAATGAGGATATCAACTTATTTAAGATAAATTGACACAGAATTTGTGTAAGAAAAAGAGACACATGAAACCAGTGTTCATAGCAGCACTATTTACAAAGAAGATGTGGTACATATATACAATGTAATACTACGTGGCCAAACAAAGAACAAATCTGAGTCAGTTCTAGTGAGGTGGATGAAACTAAAGCCTGTTAGACAAAGTGAAGTAAGGTAGAAAGAGAAAAAACAAATACAGAATATTAACCTATGTATATGTAATCTAGAAAAAAATGGTACTGATAAACCTATTTGCATGGGAGAAATGGAGACTGGAGAAGGAATTGGCAATCCACTCCAGTATTCTTGCTGGGAGAATTCCATGGACAGAGGAGCCTGGAAGGTTACAGTCCTTGGGGTCTCAAAGAGTCTGACATGACTGAGTGACCAACACTACTATTACTATGGAATCTAGCAAAATGGTACTGATGAACCTATTTGCAAGGGAGGAACGGACACACAGATGTAGGGAATGGACTTGTGTACACAGTAGGGGAAGGAAAGAGTAGGATGAATGGAGAAAGTGTTTTCAACATATATGTATACTACCATATGTAAAATAGCTGGTGAGAAGTTGCCATATAAGACAAGGAGCCTAGCCTGGCACTCCGTGACGACCTAGAGGTGTGGGATTGGGGAGCACAGCGGGTAATATATGTATCAGTTCAGTTCAGTTGCTCAGTCTTGTCCAACTGTTTGCAACCCCACGGACTGCAGGACACCAGGCTTTCCTGTCCATCACCAATACCTGGAGCTTATAATCTCATCCTATGTTGTCTCCATCTGTTTCTCCCTTCAATCTTTCCCAGCAACAGGGTCTTTTTCAACGAGTCAGTTCTTTCCATCAGGTGGCTAAAGAATTGGAGTTTCAGCTTCAGCATCAGTCATTCCAATGAATATTCAGGACTGATTTCCTTTAGGATTGACTGGTTGGATCTCCTTGCAGTCCAAGGGACTCTCAAGAGTCTTCTCCAACAACAGGTTCAAAAGCATCAATTCTTCAGTGCTCAGCTTTCTTTATAGTCCAACTCTCACATCCATACATGACCACTTGAAAAACCATAGCTTTGACTAGACCAACCTTTATTGGCAAAGTAATGTCTATGCTTTTTGATATGCTGTCTAGGTTGGTCATAGCTTTTCTTTCAAGGAGCAAGCATCTTTTAATTTCATGGCTGCAATCACCATCTGCAATGATTTTGGAGCCCAGGAAAATAAATTCTGTCACTGTGTCCACTGTTTCCTTATCTATTTGCCATGAAGTGATGGGACTGGATGCCATGATTTTAGTTCTCTGAATGTTGAGTTTTAAGCCAGGTTTTTCACTCTCCTCCTTCACTTTCATCAAGAGGCTGTTTAGTTCTTCTTTGCTTTCTGCCATAAGGGTGGTGTCATCTGTGTATCTGAGGTTATTGATATTTATCCCAGCAATCTCGATTCCACCTTGTGCTTCATCCAGCCCAGCATTTTGCCTGATGTACCCTGCATATAAGTTAAATAAGCACAGTGAAAATATACAGCCTTGGAATACTCCTTTCCCAATTTGGAACCAGTCTGTTTTTCCATGTCCAGTTCTAACTGTTGCTTCTTGACCTGCATACAGATTTCTCAGGAGGCAGGTCAGGTGGTCTGATTTTCCCATCTCTTTAAGAATTTTCCACAGTTTGTTGTGATCCACACAGTGAAAGGCTTTGGTGTAGTCAATGAAGCAGAAGTAGACATTTTTTCTGGAATTCTCTAGCTTTCTCAACGATCCAACAGGTATTGGCAATTTAATATATATAAAATTTGGATGATTCATATGATTGTACAGCAGAAACCAACACAACATTGTAAAACAATTTCCCTCCAATTAAAAACATTTAAAAAAGAACAGTAAACAAAATAAAACAAAATAAAAATAAAAACAGTATAGCAAATACAAAAAACAAACAGAGAAATCAACCCAAAATCCATAAAGTATTTTATCTGGAACATTCCAAGTCCCAAGCATTCAAGACTTAAATACTTTTTGCTTAACTAATTCTAGAAGCACAATGAAACAGTTTGAACAGTCAAGGAATGAGACAGAATTTGAATTAATATGAAGTGATAGCATTAGTTTCATGTTTTCTTTATTGATTGAGAGCTAATTTGGTATCCTCTTCAACCAAAGACAATTACAAATGTTAAGTGATTACTGAGAATTTGATGGTGGAAACTCCTCGCATTTATTTTGAGTCATTCCCAAAGATTTCAAAAGGGCTAGAATAGAGCGGTTCTCTAGAAATGTGATAAAAGATGAAAATTTCACTGTCACTCACATAATAATGTAACTGTGATTACTTATGTATTCATGATTGTTGGATGGGAGGGAAATCTCTTTTGTATTCCTTATCATCTATGACATTGCATGGAGCTTGGTGACTTATTCTCCTCCTTATTTTCACTCACAACTGGTTTTCATCAATAGTGCTTTCACACCTAAAAATTGTCATTCTCCTGATTTCCTTTTTAAATTTCTTGTTCACATAACCATCGCTATTGTTATGCTGAATCCTGCTCTAGTCTGAGCTGCACCCTTGGGAGGAGCTCCTCTGTGACCCACAGGGCTGTGGTCACTGGGAGCCCCTGGCAACATTTACTTTCCTTTTTCACTTCATTTCTTGACATTAATTTCAATAGGCTCACTTTTTTCCAATCCCTGCTGAAAAACGCCTATTCATTTTGTTAGGTAGTTAGAATAGGAAACAGGAGTCCAGAATGGCTGTGGCTAAATGACAAGGAAGGGAAAAGCCCACGAAAATAGAACAAAGGAAGGTCTGAGGACCGGAGTGAGGACCTCAGGTAGAACAAACAACACTCCTGGCTAACCCAATTTACGTAGGGCAGTCCCAGGGGGAGAAACAACAACAAAAAAAAAAAACATAAAAAGAGGAGTCAAAGTGTTGCAGGAAGGGGGACGCCTTCCCAGGCCCGGAACCAGGCTCTTGTCTAACACTCGGAAATGAGTTGTCCAAGGAGACACATGCTGACAAAGCAAGATATTTTATTGGGAAATGGCACTCGGGTGGAAAGCAGGAGGGTAAGGGAACCCAGGAGAACTGCTCCATGCATGGCTCTCAGTCTTGGGTTTTATGGTGATGGGATTAGTTTCCGGGTGGTCTTTGGCCAATCATTCTAATTCAGAGTCTTTCCTGGTGGCGCACGCATCGCTCAGCCAAGATGGATGCTATCGAGAGGGATTCTGGAAAGTGGACGGACATGCGGTGTCTCCTTTCAACCTTTCCTGAACTCTTCCTGTTAGTGGTGGCTTATTAGTTCCATATTCCTTATCAGGATCTCCTGTCATAAAACAACTCATGCAAACGGTTACTATGGTGCCTGGCCAGGGTGGGCGGTTTCAATCAGTGTGCTTCCCCTAACAAAAGAGCTGGGGGTCTCTCTCTCTCTCTCTCTCTCCCTCCCCCGCGTGCTGGGGTGCTCTTCTCTTCACGTCTTTGGGTTGACATGCCTCGAGGATGTATTTTCCTGCTATTATCTAAATAAAATAAAGCTGTAACATGGATCTGTAACACTGATTTGTCTAAGAGCTGTAACACAGTCTGTCCAAGACCCGAGAGCTGTGACACGCTGAGGGCTTTAATGTCTGTCACTCCAAATCTTTATTGTGATGAGACAGAACCAAGGCGAATACACTCGCCTGACAATTTTACAAAAATTTGAACTTTAGTCTATTTTAAAGTGTTCTAAGTAGTTCTGGCTTTTGAGGTAAGCTTTTTTTTGGTGTGTCTTTCTTTATCCTTTGTACAATGACAATGAGTGCTCCTAAAGTTTGTGAAAAGTCAGACCTCAACACCGAGTCTCTTACCTTGTGGATTTGCAACCCAGGATTTCAAACCATACTGATCATGGATTTAATCTTTGCCTGTGACATTTCTCTTTCCTTCCTACGACACCCATAAAACATTTCTCTTTTAGATACTCATAAACTTTCCATAGCAGTCTTAGTTAAAACTGTATCTTTTTTTTTTTTTTTCTGGACCAGTTTATGTTAATGTCTGTAGAATTCATTTTAGTGTGCTCTGATTTTCAGCTTCTCTGAGAAATTCACTGTGATCTAAAAGTTTAGTAACACATTTCTAAGAACTTGTTTCCATATGCAAAACCTTACATAATGCAGTTAAAAAGGAACTATTCTCAAGTGACCTTCTAGAATTCTTATGAAGAAAAAGTGCTGGTTTAGATTTCATGTGATGCCAGCATCACTGCTGTCACAACGATAAAAAAAGATATTTTTATTTTGCATATCATACACTGAGAGAGACTGTGAAGATCCTGAAGTTTAATAAAGGATAACTTCTCATTTAAGTCCTTTGAAGGCAGCACACAACATAACCAGGAAGAGTGATGCAGTCTCAAACACAACAAATTTGACTGATTCTAAGGAATGCCTTGGAGTGTATTCCCTTAAATGAAGTGCCCAGTGATATGCTTGTTGCTCTGAAACTAAAGGCTCTAGTATAACATGGATAGTCTGTCTTAAACTGTGCTGTCATTTAACTTATCCTGGAAGCTGTCCTTTGGAGTGAAGTGCAAGGAACCTCATAGTAAAAATGCTGACAGGTAGTCCTTGACTACTTACCCTTACAATGAGTTCATCTGCCATGAAGACGGGTTGTTTTTCCCTTGTTTCCACTCCCTTCAAGTCTTTGTCATATACTTGACTACTGATGGCAGCAACTCTGTAGAATGCGTGACCTGAATGATGTGATTAATGACATTTAACGGAGACCATTTTGCATTTTATACAATGTAATTTTATACACATCTGTGATATAACATACTTTATATCAATATAATATGTACATATAAAAATAATACATAAAATCATCTAAGATATATTCTCAGACTCTTTAAAGAGGGATTAAGATTCACAATTCCAAGGAATTGTATAAATTTCTTGTATACCTCCAGAGGTTTGTATACTTCATTAAAAAAAATGTTATTATTAGAAATTAGTTGGAATGAGTGATCTAGTAGTTATAAATTAATTAGCACTACACATTGCTAAAACATATGAATACATTTATAGGTAGTAGCTAGTTTTAAGGATCTTGAGGGATTGATAAAGTTAGAAAAATGATATAGTTCTCTGTATAGTAAAAGTCATATTGAGGGGGAAGCATTTTACTTAAAAGAATATATAATGCTGTATACTAATTTCTTGTGTAAGATTATCAGATAAAATTCAGAAGGAGCTGTTATGTTTAAATTTAATATAAAGAATATCTTTTTGTATGTATGCATGTAATATTTGAGACACATACTAAAAATAATTATTCCATGTTGGTCTGAAATTCAAATGTAACCTGGTGTTCTGTATTTATATTTCCTAAATCTGGTAACCTAGTCCCTGTGCATGTTTATTCATTAACTCTGATAACTTAGTATCATTATCTCTGATAGCTCGTTAGAAATTATCTCTGATACCTTGTTGGAAAGTGGCTTGACTGAGAGATGTGTTTCCAAACATACTAGCCACAAGAGTCACATTGTGAAACATTTCCAAATCATATTTTATTTATACAAAACATGGTGTCTATGGAACTATAAGAAGTGATGACCAAAACCATCCCCATGAAAAAAAATGCAAGAAGGTGAAGTGGTTGTCTCAGAAGGTCTTACAAATAGCTGAGAAAAGAAGAGAAGTGAAAGGCAAATGAGAAAGGGAAAGATATACCCACTTGAATGCAGAGTCTCAGAGACTAGCAAGGAGAGATAAGAAATCCTCCTTCAATGAAAAATGCAGAGAAATAGAGAAAAACAATAGAATGGGAAAGACTAGAGATCTCTTCAAGAAAATTATAGATTCAGGGGGACATTTCCTGCAAAGATGGACACAATAAATGAGAGAAACGGCAAGGACCAAACAGAAGCAGGAGATATCAAGAAGTGGCAAGAATACACAAAAGGACTATACAAAATTTTCTGAAAGACCTGGATAACCACAATGGTGTGACCACCCACCTAGAGCCAGACATCCTAGAGTGTGAAGTCAAGTGGGCCTTAGGAGGCATTATGACGAACAAAGCCAGTGGAGGTATGGAATTCCAGCTAACAATTTCAAATCCTAAAAGATGATGCTGTGAAAGTGATACACTTAATATGTCAGCAAATCTGGAAGATTCAGCAGTGGTCACTGGACTGGAAAAGGTCAGTTTTCATTTCAATCCTAAAGAAAGGCAATGCCAAAGAATTCAAGTTACTGTACAATTGAATTCATTTCATATGCTAGCAAGATTATGCTCAATATCCTCCAAGCTAGGCTTCAGAAGTACGTGAATAGAGAACTTTCAAATGTACAAGCTGGATTTAGAAAAAGCAGAGGAACCAGAGATCAAATTGCCAACATATGCTGGATCATAGAAAAAGTAAGGGAATTAAAAAAAAAAAATCTGCTTCATCGACTATGCTAAAGTCTTTAACTGTGTGTATCACAACAAACTGTGGAAAATTCTTAAAGAGATGGGAATGCCAGAGCACCTTACCTGTCTCCTGAGAAATCTGTATGTAGGTCAAGAAGCAACAGTTAGAACCAGATGTAGAACAACAGACTGGTTCCAAATTGGAAAAAGAGAACATCAAGGTTGTATATTGTCACCCTGTTCTTTTAACTTATATACAAGTACATTATGTAAAAATGCCAGGCTGGATAAATCATAAGCTGGAATCAAGATTGCCTGGAGAAATATCAGCAACCTCATATATGCAGATGGTACCCCTTTAATGGCAGAAAGCAAAGAGGAACAAGAGTCTCTTGATAAAGGAAAAAGAGGAGAGTGAAAAAGCTGGCTTAAAATCAACATTCAAAAAACTGAGATCATGACATCCAGTCCCCTCACTTCATCACAAATAGATGGGGAAAAAGTGGAAACTGTGACAGATTTTCTTTTCTTGGGCTCCAAAATCACTGTGGATTTTGACCTCAGCTAAGAAATTAAAAGACGCTTGCTCCTTGGAAGAAAGCTATGACTAACCTAGACAGCATATTAAAAAGCAGAGACATTGCTTTGGCAACAAAATTCTGTCTAGTCAAAGTTGTGGTTTTACCAGTATGAATGTATGGATGTGAGAGCTGGACTATAAAGAAAGCTGAGTGCTGAAGAATTGATGCTTTCTAACTAACTGTGGTGTTGGAGAAGACTCTTGAGAGTCCCTTGGACAGCATCCTAAAGGACATCCGTCTTGAATATTCATTGGAAGGACTGATGCTGAAGCTGAGGCTCTAATATTTTTGCCACCTGATGTGAAGAACTGACTCATCTGAAAAGCCCCTGATGCTAGGAAAGATTGAGGGCAGGAGGAGAAGGGAGCTACAGAGGATGAGATGGTTGGATAACATCACTGACTCACTGGACCTGAGTTTCAGTGAAGTCAGTGACAGTGAAGGACAGAGAAGCTTGGTGTGCTGCAGTTCATGGGATCACAGAGTCAGAGAGGCTTCAGTGACTGAACAGCAGCAACATGGGACTGCATGCCTTTCGCAAGCAAAGGAGTTTGGTTTAACTTCTTTCTGTCTGTGTATCTTTTTATTGAGTATAGGTAGACTTTGTCTTCATGGTCAGGTCCACACAGTTTATTTATTATTGTTATTATCATTACTATGTTGTTTCTAGTATTTTTCCTTGTGTGTAATCAATGAATCCAGAGTTTGACCACAACCTACTTAACTTTGATAACCATGTTGCACATTGCTATTTACGAGAATAATGTTACAAGGATTATGAGGAAATCCAACATTCAAAATGGTAGTGAAGACCAAATCAATAATCACAAATAATTATTTATACATATTGTAAAAGGTTTTTATACTTGTATTTTCCAGATATTCAATGTTTGAATTTTATTATATTTCAGCTATTTGCTAAACATATGCACTAAACCATTAAGGTGACCAAATTCACAGGTGTGAACTCACAAAGGTGTGTATTTTCTTTTCACTTTATGGGATTAATATTTATTTTTAATATCAATATATGGAGACCTCTTCTCAAAATTAGCCTTGTTTAAAAGTAAATGCGGTTTTGGTGATAAATTATTCCTCTAAGAGAATCAAGGAAGAAATTTGATGTGTTATTTCAAAGAGATGAGGCAAAAATTTAAATTTTGTCAGTTAACAGAGAGACAGAGAGAAAATGAAAGTTCACTTGTATTTGAAACAAAAATGAGCTGTCTTCGAAGAGACATGATGACACATATTGAAAGACCCTGTCTGTCTGTGGCAGCTTTTCCTTTTAACTCTATGGTTCTCCACAGAAAACATTTGAAAATAATTGTTAAATAACAACTCCTATCAGGTTTATTAGTTTGTTAATTTAGATAATCCCAGAGGAGGAAGTGGCCACCCACTCCACTATTCTTGCCTGGGAAATACCATGGACAGAGGAGCCTGGTGGACTGTGGTCCATGGGGTTGCAAAGAGTCAAACATTAACTGAGCAAGATCATGGCATTTAGATAAAATGTTTTGTGTTAGTGTTTTTTCTTCATTCCTGATATTATTTATTAATCATGTAAACTTGCAGTAAAGTGAAGTCGCTCAGTCGTGTGCGACTCTTTGCGACCCCATGGACTGTAGCCTACTAGGCCCCTCGGTCCATGGGACTTCCCAGGCAAGAGTACTGTAGTGGGTTGCCATTTCCTCCTCCAGGGTATCTTCCCAACCCAGGGATCGAACCCGGGTCTCCTGCATTGTAGGCAGATGCTTTACCGTCTGAGCTACCAGGGAAGCCAAACTTGCAGTAAGTAAGCCCTTAAGAATAACAAGTGAAAACAAAGTTATACTTTAAGGCTAAAACTTAAACAAATTATGTGTATCTTATTTCTGTTTTCAGTGAAATACTTTAACAGAACAAGTGAGATAATGTGAAATACTCAGGTTAAAAGATTGACATATTAAAAGCTTAGAGTGATTTTTTTTTTTTTTAATTATCCACATGATGAACTTTCAAATGCAAGTTTCATAAAAATCACACTGCTAGAGTTTATGTAAAACTTCTCTTTATCTTTTTGGGAGTTGAACCTAAGTAGGCTACTATGCTGAATACTGGGGGATAAAGTTCCATAGCTGTTTTGTTGGTGTGATTTTAGTTTATGGAATACTTTCTTGTTCTTCCTATCAGTTAAATTAAGATTTTTATATTGGTATTTTCATTGTTTTACTTGCATGATTACTTCTCCCTAGGAATGCTGGGAGGGGTGAGATGAGACCAAAGTAGTCTAACGTGCTACTTTATATCAGAAATTCTGTTGGGAGAGTGTTTAAATTTTCACTTTTATAATCTATGGCTTCAGTTTGACCTCTTAGAAACAAAAAGCGCCAGTGTAGATGATATAATTCAATTTAAAAAACAGGATATTCAATTTAAAAAATAATGTAGTGCTCACTTCAGCAGCATGTATACTAAAAAATAAAGTAAAATAGATTGATTAGTAAATAGCGGTTCCATTTTTAAGCTCTTGTTTGGTTATAATGAAATAATAGCTCCTAGTGACATATCTTTTTTTTTTTTTTTTTTTTTTTTTTTTTTTTATTAGTTGGAGGCTAATTACTTCACAACATTTCAGTGGGTTTTGTCATACATTGATATGAATCAGCCATAGATTTACACGTATTCCCCATCCCGATCCCCCCTCCCACCTCCCTCTCCACCCGATTCCTCTGGGTCTTCCCAGTGCACCAGGCCCGAGCACTTGTCTCATGCATCCCACCTGGGCTGGTGATCTGTTTCACCATAGATAGTATACATGCTGTTCTTTTGAAACATCCCACCCTCACCTTCTCCCACAGAGTTCAAAAGTCTGTTCTGTATTTCTGTGTCTCTTTTTCTGTTTTGCATATAGGGTTATCGTTACCATCTTTCTAAATTCCATATATATGTGTTAGTATGCTGTAATGTTCTTTATCTTTCTGGCTTACTTCACTCTGTATAATGGGCTCCAGTTTCATCCATCTCATTAGGACTGATTCAAATGAATTCTTTTTAACGGCTGAGTAATATTCCATGGTGTATATGTACCACAGCTTCCTTATCCATTCATCTGCTGATGGGCATCTAGGTTGCTTCCATGTCCTGGCTATTATAAACAGTGCTGCGATGAACATTGGGGTGCACGTGTCTCTTTCAGATCTGGTTTCCTCAGTGTGTATGCCCAGAAGTGGGATTGCTGGGTCATATGGCAGTTCTATTTCCAGTTTTTTAAGGAATCTCCACACTGTTCTCCATAGTGGCTGTACTAGTTTGCATTCCCACCAACAGTGTAAGAGGGTTCCCTTTTCTCCACACCCTCTCCAGCATTTATTGCTTGTAGACTTTTGGATAGCAGCCATCCTGACTGGCGTGTAATGGTACCTCATTGTGGTTTTGATTTGCATTTCTCTAATAATGAGTGATGTTGAGCATCTTTTCATGTGTTTGTTAGCCATCTGTATGTCTTCTTTGGAGAAATGTCTGTTTAGTTCTTTGGCCCATTTTTTGATTGGGTCATTTATTTTTCTGGAATTGAGCTGCAGGAGTTGCTTGTATATTTTTGAGATTAATCCTTTGTCTGTTTCTTCATTTGCTATTATTTTCTCCCAATCTGAGGGCTGTCTTTTCACCTTACTTATAGTTTCCTTTGTAGTGCAAAAGCTTTTAAGTTTCATTAGGTCCCATTTGTTTAGTTTTGCTTTTATTTCCAATATTCTGGGAGGTGGGTCATAGAGGATCTTGCTGTGATTTATGTCGGAGAGTGTTTTGCCTATGTTCTCCTCTAGGAGTTTTATAGTTTCTGGTCTTACATTTAGATCTTTAATCCATTTTGAGTTTATTTTTGTGTATGGTGTTAGAAAGTGTTCTAGTTTCATTCTTTTACAAGTGGTTGACCAGTTTTCCCAGCACCACTTGTTAAAGAGGTTGTCTTTTTTCCATTGTATATCCTTGCCTCCTTTGTCAAAGATAAGGTGTCCATAGGTTCGTGGATTTATCTCTGGGCTTTCTATTCTGTTCCATTGATCTATATTTCTGTCTTTGTGCCAGTACCATACTGTCTTGATGACTGTGGCTTTGTAGTAGAGTCTGAAGTCAGGCAGGTTGATTCCTCCAGTTCCATTCTTCTTTCTCAAGATTACTTTGGCTATTCGAGGTTTTTTGTATTTCCATACAAATTGTGAAATTCTTTGGTCTAGTTCTGTGAAAAATACCGTTGGTAGCTTGATAGGGATTGCATTGAATCTATAGATTGCTTTGGGTAGAATAGCCATTTTGACAATATTGATTCTTCCAATCCATGAACACGGTATGTTTCTCCATCTGTTTGTGTCCTCTTTGATTTCTTTCATCAGTGTTTTATAGTTTTCTATGTATAGGTCTTTTGTTTCTTTAGGTAGATATACTCCTAAGTATTTTATTCTTTTTGTTGCAATGGTGAATGGTATTGTTTCCTTAATTTCTCTTTCTGTTTTTTCATTGTTAGTATATAGGAATGCAAGGGATTTCTGTGTGTTAATTTTATATCCTGCAACTTTACTATATTCATTGATTAGCTCTAGTAATTTTCTGGTAGAGTCTTTAGGGTTTTCTATGTAGAGGATCATGTCATCTGCAAACAGTGAGAGTTTCATTTCTTCTTTTCCTATGTGGATTCCTTTTACTTCTTTTTCTGCTCTGATTGCTGTGGCCAAAACTTCCAACACTATGTTGAATAGTAGTGGTGAGAGTGGGCACCCTTGTCTTGTTCCTGATTTCAGGGGAAATGCTTTCAATTTTTCACCATTGAGGGTGATGCTTGCTGTGGGTTTGTCATATATAGCTTTTATTATGTTGAGGTATGTTCCTTCTATTCCTGCTTTTTGGAGAGTTTTAATCATAAATGAGTGTTGAATTTTGTCAAAGGCTTTCTCTGCATCTATTGAGATAATCATATGGTTTTTATCTTTCAATTTGTTAATGTGGTGTATTACATTGATTGATTTGCGGATATTAAAGAATCCTTGCATTCCTGGGATAAAGCCCACTTGGTCGTGGTGTATGATTTTTTTAATATGTTGTTGGATTCTGTTTGCTAGAATTTTGTTAAGGATTTTTGCATCTATGTTCATCAGTGATATTGGCCTGTAGTTTTCTTTTTTTGTGGCATCTTTGTCTGGTTTTGGAATTAGGGTGATGGTGGCCTCATAGAATGAGTTTGGAAGTTTACCTTCTTCTGCAATTTTCTGGAAGAGTTTGAGTAAGGTAGGTGTTAGCTCTTCTCTAAATTTTTGGTAGAATTCAGCTGTGAAGCCATCTGGTCCTGGGCTTTTGTTTGCTGGAAGATTTTTGATTACAGTTTCGATTTCCTTGCTTGTGATGGGTCTGTTAAGATCTTCTATTTCTTCCTGGTTCAGTTTTGGAAAGTTATACTTTTCTAAGAATTTGTCCATTTCATCCAAGTTGTCCATTTTATTGGCATAGAGCTGCTGGTAGTAGTCTCTTATGATCCTTTGTATTTCAGTGTTGTCTGTTGTGATCTCTCCATTTTCATTTCTAATTTTGTTAATTTGGTTCTTCTCTCTTTGCTTCTTAATGAGTCTTGCTAATGGTTTGTCAATTTTGTTTATTTTTTCAAAAAACCAGCTTTTAGCTTTGTTGATTTTTGCTATGGTCTCTTTAGTTTCTATTGCATTTATTTCTGCCTTAATTTTTAAGATTTCTTTCCTTCTGCTAACCCTGGGGTTCTTCATTTCTTCCTTCTCTAATTGCTTTAGGTGTAGAGTTAGGTTATTTATTTGGCTTTTTTCTTGTTTCTTGATGTAAGCCTGTAATGCTATGAACCTTCCCCTTAGCACTGCTTTTACAGTGTCCCATAGGTTTTGGGTTGTTGTGTTTTCATTTTCATTCATTTCTATACATATTTTGATTTCTTTTTTGATTTCTTCTATGATTTGTTGGTTATTCAGAAGCGTGTTCTTTAGCCTCCAGGTGTTTGAATTTTTAACAATTTTTTCCCTGTAATTGAGATCTAATCTTACTGCACTGTGGTCAGAAAAGATGACTGGAATGATTTCAATTTTTTTGAATTTTCCAAGACTAGATTTATGGCCCAGGATGTGATCTATTCTGGAGAAGGTTCCGTGTGCACTTGAGAAAAAGGTGAAGTTGCTTGTTTTGGGTGAAATGTCCTATAGATATCAATTAGGTCTAGCTGGTCCATTGTGTCATTTAAAGTTTGTGTTTCCTTGTTAATTTTCTGTTTAGTTGATCTATCCATAGTTGTGAGTGGGGTATTAAAGTCTCCCGCTATTATTGTGTTACTATTAATTTCCTCTTTCATACTCGTTAGTGTTTGCCGTACATATTGTGGTGCTCCTATGTTGGGTGCATATATATTTATAATTGTTATATCTTCTTCTTGGATTGATCCTTTGATCGTTATGTAGTGTCCTTCTTTGTCTCTTTTCACAGCTTTTATTTGAAAGTCTATTTTATCTGATATGAGTATTGCGACTCCTGCTTTCTTTTGGTCTCCATTTGCATGAAATATTTTTTTCCAGCCCTTCACTTTTAGTCTGTATGTGTCTCTTGTTTTGAGGTGGGTCTCTTGTAGACAGCATATATGGGGGTCTTGTTTTTGTATCCATTCAGCCAATCTTTGTCTTTTGGTTGGGGCATTCAACCCATTTACATTTAAGGTAATTATTGATAGGTGTGGTCCCGTTGCCATTTACTTTGTTGTTTTGGGTTCACGTTTATACAACCTAGTTTATACAACCTAGTGACATATCTTATTCATATCTTTGTTCTGACTCTCACAAAAAATTCTTAAAATTTTAATCATAGATATTTTCTTGTTCAGCAGGATCAGGTAATTTTTTTTTGTTTTTTTTTGATATAGAAAATATTTTGTACTTATACCAGCAGTACTTTTGTAAAATGAACACTGGCTGAAGAGACAGCAGTTGATTTTATCTATTATTATGTGATTAATCGCTTTTCGGCCTTTTGGCTAAGATCAAGTGTTATGTGATCAGTTCATTGAAGGACAAACAAAATCAGCCACTATTTTAGCTAAGGCCTTTGAAAGAAGCTTCATTTTTTTTTTTTTCATTTATTTTTATTATTTGGAGGCTAATTACTTTACAATATTGTAGTGGTTTTTGCCATACATTGACATGTAACCCTCTTACACTGTTGGTGGGAATGCAAACTAGTACAGCCACTATGGAGAACAATGTTGAGATTCCTCACAAAACTGGAAATAGAACTATATTATGACCCAGCAATCCCACTCCTGGGCATACACAGCGAGGAAACCAGATCTGAAAGAGACACGTGCACCCCAATGTTCATCGCAGCACTGTTTATAATAGCCAGGACATGGAAGCAACCTAGATGCCCATCAGCAGACAAATGGATAAGGAAGCTATGGTACGTATACACAATGGAATATTACTCAGCCATTAAAAAGAATTCATGTGAATCAGTTCTAATGAGATGGATGAAACTGGAGCCCATTATACAGCTTCATTTTTTGTAAGTTAAAAACCTAAACATTTTTGGATTACTTTGTACTTAATTTTCCCATTTTGTATTCAGATGTACCAAATGTGTATATATTGTTGGACAACTTGTACTTCCCAGTGTGTACTGAGGAAGGAAAATGGTTGTGATGGTTTAATATCTTTGTGATTTTGACCCAGCTGCCTTATCACATAGAAGGTAGTAACTGGAGTCAAGTGGGCATCTATGTGGAAGTAAAGCCTATCCTGGAAGCCAGAGAGTGAAACCAATCTGATCATGGTTTCATGTTTTCCCAAGAGTGTGGAGGCTATTTAAAACTATTTTAAATGTTTTCTTAAAAAAAAAAAATCTGAAATGGATTTTACAGCTCTTCCAAGGTGAGTTTCTTGTTTCAAGTTATGTAGCCATGACATTAATAGTCAAAACCTTGGTTATCCAGTTGCCATAACATGTCATTAAAGTATGGGTGTCCAGAAACCCTATAGGACACCTAATTTCCTTTAAGATTTTTCTACTCCAGTGAATTGAGCTAGACTATCTATCTTTCTTCTTCTTCTTTAGCTTAAGGACTAGTGTAAAAGCAAACTGAATGAGCTTTTAAATCTCTTTCCATTTGGTCTACACTCACATGTACATCAGAACTCTCAAATGAATGAATTTTCAAAAGTGTTTTGTCTTATCTCACATACAAATTAAGATTTTTTTTTTTTTTATCTGTGAGGTGATTTGGATAGCTATCCATTCAAAACCTTATGATCTCCTTCCTCTGTTTCAGTATCTTCAATTTCTAATTCATTGCTAAGTCTCTTCAATAAAGCTGTTTTCAGTTTTAATTGTTGAATCCAGTTTTTTTTAAGTCATTCTCTTATTTAATCTCAAGTTGAGCTTGACCTTTAATAATTCTGTTTGAGCCAGAAGTAATTTCTGAGTCTTCTGTTTACAACAAAATCATTCCTTGCTGAGGAAAACAGTGAGCATGCCTGCATGTTCAGTTGTGTCCGATCCTCTGTGACCCCATGAACTGTAGCTCACCAGGCTCCTCTGTCCATGAGATTTTCCAGGCAAGAATATTGGAGTGGGTTGCCATTTCCTCTTCCAGGGGATCTTTCTGACCCAGGGACCCAAATCCATGTCTCTTGCATCTCCTGCAGCAGAAGGCAGATTCCTTACCACTGAGCCACCTGGGAAGCTCCTGAGAAACATAATATTCTAGACTACATAGGAATTAAAAATCTTGCTTATTTTTAAAACTGCCTATTCCCTTGGTTGCTGTGACATGCCTTGACTCTACTATCCTCCATACACACCCCTGCCTGAATTTTCTCCTGTCTTCTGCTGGCTTGGTCTTATTTTTCAATGTCTTTTAATGTCTCTGTTGGTAGGTCTGGGTTCCATTCTGCTTTTTTCTTACTATATATTAAAAAATCTTTATGAGTATTCTGACTGCCTATGAAGCTTTCAGTGAGTGCACGTATGCATACGGTGGGTTCCCAAGACTTTCTGATCTGCTGGCACTGCTGGAAACAATGCTTTTATTCCTCTGACCCTCAGATCTTCTTTCTGTGTTCTGAATCTTAGCACATACCACCCTCTTTCCTCAAACATTTTCCTTGAGGGCAAACACAGAAACAAGATCGACTTTGTGAAAAAAAAAAAAAATGAGGAATTTCCTCTTAAGTGGTGTAGACATGGTTTGAAGGTGGTAGGGAAGGCACATTTGGTATTGAGGAAAGGAAAGCATGACATATTGAATGTAGAGTGGGTAAAAATTAATGAATAAAAGAAGTAGGCTTCTGGGAAAATATTGACTAAGAATAGAAAGATCAATGGAATAGCATAGAAAAAGTAGCAATTCACCCAATTAAAGAAACTAGAATATCATAAAGTTGGTATTTCAAATTAATGGAAAGAAATGAATTAATCAGAAAAAAGTGTTGAAACAACTGGCCAACCATTTGGAAATAGAATAAAATTGGTTCATTCCTTGTGACATAAACCAAAATAAACTCCCAGATTGATCATAGATTTATGTTCAAATATTGGAACTGTTTATTACACTTTTCAAATTGGCCCAGAAAATAGAAAGCTGGATTTGATTTATTTATTTATTACAAATTTAGGTACATTTTTAGGAACAGCTATGAGGCTGTTTAAGACTGGGGGCAGGAGGAGAAGGGGACGACAGAGGATGAGATGGCTGGATGACATCACCAACTCGATGGACATGAGTTTGAGTAAACTCCGGGAGTTGGTGATGGACAGGGAGGCCTGGCGTGCTGCGACTCATGGGGTCCTAAAGAGTCGGACACGACTGAGTGACTGAACTGAACTGAACTGAACTGAAGACATAAATTCAGACTTCTGGTTTGCATTCAAATTCATTAAAATAATCTTTTATAATTTTATTAGCCCCATTATACTAAGCGATTAGTGAGGAAGCCAATGGATAAAACTGGAACAAATATTTCTGTTTTCCTATTCCTGATCTCATGCTATGAGATATTGGCTATGAAGCCAATATGAGATACTAGCTATGAAGACATTGGCTATAATTTTGTACTGAAAATTTCCCTGTTTTTTTAGAACAAAATTGATGATTACTAAGAGAATCATTGAGCTAGTATACAATACTTTGGGGAATAACTGGAGGGCTTAATGGGATGTCTTCTAAAAGCTTTTATGAAAGTGAAAGTGAAGTTGCTCAGTTGTGTCTGACTCTTTGTGACCCCAGGAACTGTGGCCTACCAGGCTCCTCTGTCCATGGGGTTTTCCAGGCAAGAGTACTGGAGTGGGTTGCCATTTCCTTCTCCAGGGGATCTTCTAGATCCAGGGCTTGAACCCAGGTCTCCCACATTGTAGGCAGAGCTTTACTGCCTAAGCCACCAGGGAAGTCCTAAAAGCTTTTACATCTCAGGACAATATTAAAAAAAATATTTTGTTTATAATCAACCTGAATACTCAAGGGCACCTGGATTCAGATGTTTCTGAATGTCCTAGTTATAATATATTCTTGTCTCTATTGTGGCATGTAATCTTTGGGAGCATAAGCATTATTTATTGTGGTGCAAAAATACATAATGACACAGAATAGTGAGATTAATTACCTGAAACATTCAAGCAGAAGCCTGACTGTGCCATGATTCTTTTTAATCTGTTCAGTTCATTCATGCTACAAATAAGTATTGAATAACTGACTACTACAGGCTTTTCTTCTTAAGGGCTAGGTGTTGTCATTTATTTGCTAAGTGGTGCCTGACTCTTTTGTGACCCCATGGACTGTAGACCACCAGGCTCCTCTATCCATGGTATTTCCCAGGCAACAATACTGGAGCAGGTTGCCATTCCCTTCTCCAGCAGATCTTCCTGACCCAGGGATTGAACCTGTGTCTCTTGCGTTGGCAGCAGATTCTTTACCACTGAGCCATCAGGGGAGGCCCAAGGGCTGGGCGTGCAAGTCATAAAACTTTCCCTCCAAGAGCTTCAATTAAAAGTCAAGATTATGTAGCATAGCAAGTACTCGAATAGGGATAAAAGGTGTTGCAGGAGCATTGATCCAGGATTGGTGATTTAAAGAAGGCTTCCCTGAGGAGGTGATACCAAAGTTCCGTCATGAATGATGACTACAGTTGTCAGCCAAAACATGAAGCTAGGTGAAGTGGGCAGGAAAGACATCATCAGGCAGAAGAAAGATATGTTTGTAGGGCGAGTATAGAGTATTTAGAGGAACTCAGAGGGATTCAGTAGTTTGGACTAGAATATGCCATGCTGAAGAGAAAATGGCAACCCATTCCAGTATTCAACCCCATGGACAGAGGAATCTGGTGGGCTACAGTCCACAGGGTCTCAAAAGGTCAGACACAATTCTATGACTGAGCACACGTGGACGCAATGCTGAGAGGTGACCAGGGAGGAGATTAAGGCGCCTGGATCATGCATAAAGTTAAACTTATCACTGTGGCCTAAGGGCACCATGAAGCGCTGCTATATAGCCCTCTCCTGTCAGGGTGTGCCGTGTGTGCCGCCGGGGTTGTCTGTCACAGATGGCAGGCTTTAGGGCACCTGGCTGGTCCTTATTCTTCTAAGAGATGATCTGAACTAATTGCAAATGTCCCACACTTTGGCAAGCCTCAGTGACACCCATACCTTCGATCTCTCTGACTTTCAGTCAGATCTCTCTTACTTTCAGTAAGATTATCATCCCATCACCAGCTGCACATCCTTCATCTGGCCCAGTGTCTATTTGCTTTTCTCCTTCACCTATTCACTCTGCCCCTTGGGCCTCCTAGCTTCTAAACTCTCATAAATCACTGTGTTGCATGAACTAAATTTCGTTTACATGGTGTTTGTTTCTTCTTCCTCATATCAGAAGTCTCATGAAAGATATATAAAGATATATATATATATATATATATATATATATATATATATATATATATATATCTCCTTGCTGCCAATCGCCACGTTTAAATCATTTGTAATCTTTCCTCTTTCAATCCCTGGCATCGTCAGCACTAAGACCACCTGGGTGTACCACTGTGCTCGCTAATATTTTCCCTAATTCTGCAATCACCCATAATTTTGACTCTGCTCATTCTGTTTCCTAGCCTTCTAGATCCTTGAACTTCTCACCTTTATCCACCTCAGTCACCCACTGGCATGATTACAACTGTTCCCTTGTTAGCATCAATCATTGCACTATCTTCAGTATCTCAATTTTAATGAGTTTGTACTCAGACCACCACCTACCAACTCCTTTTATGTAGGAGCAGAATTTCCACCTCACCAGTCCTCCCATGCATTTTCCTAAAGGACCTCACCACCTGTCATCCCTTTCCTGTTTCACTGTCCTCATCACGAACACTTCCTTGCAAATGCCCTCCACTCTCTCGTCCCTCAAAAACACTCAACTGATCTCTTGGTCAGAATGTTTCTCATTACAAGTGTCAGGAACACAACTTTACTCATTTGAATATAAAAGGCATTCTGTTTCTCACAGTTTGGAAATCCAAAAATCCAGAACAGCTGGATCCAGAGGTTCTAGAATGATGAACAACTTCTGTCTATCTCTACTCTGTCTTCCTCCATTAAGAGTGTTATTCCCAAGCAGTGAGTATGACTCCCTGATAACACTAGAACTAAACAGTCCTAAAATCCATGGCCTTAGGGAAAGGAGATCTCTTCAATCACTAATGTGACCCTGATGCTTCTTGCATTATATGCCATCTTTACATCAATCACTATGGACAGAGATTCACTGCTGTTAAGAATTCAGTGAAGTTCCCTGAGGCTCAGACAGTAAAGAATCCACCTGTAATGAAGGAGATGAAGGTTTCATCCCTGGGTGGAGAAGATCCTCTGCAGAAGGGAATAGCAACCCACTCCAGTGTTCTTGCCTGGAAAATCCCATGAACAGAGGAGTCTGGTGGGCTACAATCCATGGGGTCACAAAGAGTAGGACATGGCTTCTCCAGGGGATCTTCTTGACCCAGGGATTGAACCTAGGTCTCCTGTATTGTAGGCAGATCTTTAGTGTCTGAGCCACCAGGGAAACCCAAACCTTAGTTTACTCAATGCTAAGTTGAAGATAATTATGAAATGTGTATACCAGTAATCTATCTTGTAGAATTTTTGAGAGGATTAACTAGGATAATTGATGTATATACTTAGTATGATTTCTGTGCACATTGAATATCCAATAATCCATTAAATCTCATAATCTATTATGAGATGGGACAATATCCCTTCAATTAAATTTTATTTTGAGGATTACATTTTTCCTATTCTTTCACTTCTATACTAATACAAATTTAAGAAACATTGTGTAATTTATTTTGGCATTTTAATTGAGGCTCATTAAACCTATGGGTAAATTGGATGAAAACTTTGAATTCCCCCCAAACTTCGTGTGTTTCTTACTTTTATATCTCTAAGTAAAATTAGAAGAGCCTTTATATTATTTAATATCTATTTATTGACATAAAATAATATTTGTTATCTTTGAAAATGGGATCAGTTTTTCAAATCTTATTTTTAGCTGATTATTGCTGATAAAAAGTTGTTGAATTTTAAGAGTGCATTTTGCCATTTGTCACCTTCCTTTTTTTTTTTAAGTTCTAAGCAGCTTTGTGCTTATTGACTGGATGACCAGGTAGACTGTTTTGTGCACAGATTTTACAGTATAAATGTTTTATTTCACATTCTTTGATTAATTTAGAAAAAAAAAACTACAAAAACATTTTGATAGACTATACCTTAGTGCAGGAATTGTTTCTAATTCAAACTATGCTTCTAACTTCAAGAATATGGCAAGAATGTAAAATCTTACTTTCTTTTTGCTTTTGACACCTATGGAAAAGAATATATAATCGTATTATTTAAATTATCAAAATTCAAAGTTGAAATTATTGAATTCTATAATTATTGAAATTATTAATTATCCATCTACATAATAAATGATTATTATATAACTTAAATTATCAAACTGTTGTATTGTTTAAATAGTTAAACTTCAAAATTAAATTAAATAATTTAAATAATTATTTAAATTCTTTAAATTCCCAGTTCAAAATTGGGAAAGGAGTACATCAAGGCTGCATATTGTCACTCTACTTATTTAACTTATGTGCAGAGTACATCATGTGTAATGCCAGGCTGGCTGAAGCACAATCTGGAATCAAGATCACTGGGAGAAATATCAATAAACTCAGAATCACAGATGACACCACCATTATGGCAGAAAGTGAAGAGGAAATAAAGAACTTCTGGATGAAGGTGAAAGAGGAGAGTGAAAAAGCTGGCTTAAAACTCATCATCAAAAAAATGAAGATCATGGCATTTAGTCCCATCACTTCATGGCAAATAGATGGGGAAACAATGGAGACACTGACAAACTTTATTTTCTCAGGCTCCAAAATCACTGAGGGTGGCACCTGCAGCCATGAAATTAAAAGATGCTTGTTCCTTGGAAGAAAAGCTATGACAAACCTAGACAGTATATTAAAAAGCAGGGATATTACTTTGCCGACAAAGGTCCATCTAGTCAAAGCTATGGTTTTTCCAGTATGAATGTGCGAGTTGGACCACAGAGAAGGCCAGACACTGAAGAACTGATGCTTTTGAGCTGTAGAGTTGGAGAAGACTCTTGAGAGTCCCTTGGACTGCAAGGAGATCAAACTAATCAATCCTAAAGGAAATCAATCCTGAATATTCACTAGAGGACTGATGCTGAAGCTGAAGTTCCAATACTTTGGCCCTCTAATGCGAAAAGCTGAATCATTAGAAAAGATCCTGATGCTGGGAAAGATTGGAGGTAGGAAGAGAAGAGGATGACAGAGGATGAGATGGTTGGATGACATCACTGACTCAATGGACATGAGTTTGAACAAGCTCCGGGTGATGGTGAAGGACAGGGAAGCCTGGTGTGCTGCAGTCCATGGAGTCACAGAGTTGGCTGTGACTCAGAGACTGAACAACAAGTTTTTGATATAATAAATTATTCTAATTAATACTCAAAATATAAACTACTTTTAAATTTCCAGAATAATGTATACATAGTTGGATATCTGGTTCATGCTCTATGAAACTGATTTTAATTTGATAATATTCTATTTAAAATTTAGCTTGTGTTCAAAACTAATATTAGTTTGTGGAATTTTTTGTTTGTTTGTTTTTAATATCCAAGTAATCTTCTTTATGCACAATAGTTAAAGAGTTGTTCTGTAGTCTTCTGCACTCTGGAATATTTACATAATATAGGAGTTACATCTTTATTGAAAGTTTGATAAGACACAGCAACTCTTAGTGTCAAAGAACATTTTTGGTGGCAATTGTTGGACAGAATTTTTAATTACCTCCTGCATGTTTTAGCCATTTCAGTTTTTTCCATCTGATTAAGTTTTTATATTTATCTAAGGGAAATTGTTAAATTTATGAATATATTAATTTTATTCTTCCAGAATTTTAAAAAGAATTTCTCTCATTTTGAAAAATGTTCATTTCTCTATGTAACATTTTATTTATGTTTTTAAAACTACTAAAAGTGTTATATTTTGTTATTCTTTTTTACTTTATCAATTCTGTTTTCTTTTTTTTCCCTAATATATTAATTTATACACTTTAAAAAAAATCTTTGTACTGTTTTATTTCCTTTCTATAATTTATTCACTGATTAGTTCAATTATTTTTTTCTGTTAAAAGTATTTTAAGTCTTTTGTAAGTCTTATCACATTAAAAATTTGGCTGCATCCTTTAATTTTTATATATTTTAAATTTTGGCTTTTCCCCCCTAATATAAGAGATATATAGATCACATTTTACAATATGAACATATATTTTATTAACCATGTAAAAACCTATATTAATTTTCAGGTAAAATCAAATACTAATTTATAGTGACAAGAACTGTGAAAGGGCCTAACTAATATACTCTTACCTGTACGTATGCATATGTATATGCAGATTTTGGTAAGTCTGTGTGTAGTTTCTCTGTGGGTTTATTTTTACCCTCTCTAACTCATGATTTAATTTAAATCTTGGGGAGAGGTGGGAATACAGCAACTAGATGGTGTGAAATAGAAATGACTCCAAGTGTGTAGAATTAAGCAACTATTTTAACTCCCCACCCCTCTCCTCAGTGTGTGTGTGTGTGTATGTGTGAGAGAGAGAGAGTGAACCCGATTGAAATAAATCAATCCATATTGAGATTTTTTTTTTTCATACAGGTTAGGTTTTCAAAAACTAAAAAGGGAATACAAGAATAACTTTATCTGCTGCTACTCACGTATATTTTATGTCTAACACATACACTGAAGCGTTGCTAATAGAGCCTTAGGAAAACGTACTAACATATAACTTCCAGTCACACTGAACTATATTTGAAAGTTTTTTGAAAGGGAACTCTGGAATAAGCTAACATTATGCCAATTAATTCAGGAATTATTTTAGCATTTGATTAATGGTATGTGCTTGATGTATAATTTTCTGAATTCAAATTATACATTAAATTTTAACTTTATTAAATCAGTTTAGTGAACCTAGACTGCATATTAAAAAACAGAGACACTACTTTGTCAAAGAAAGGTCCGTCTACTCGAGGCTCTGGTTTTTCCAGTAGTCATGTATAAATGTGAGAGTTGGACTATAAAGAAAGCTGAGTGCTGAAGAATTGATGCTTTTGAACTGTGGTGTTGGAGAAGATTCTTGAGAGTCCCTTGGACTGCAAGGAGATCAAGCCAACCCATCCTAAATGAGATCAGTCCTGGGTGTTCATTGGAAGGACTGATGTTGAAGCTGAAACTCCAATACTTTGGCCACCTGATGCAAAGAGCTGACTCATTTGAAAAGACCCTCATGCTGGGAAAGATTGAAGTCAGGAGGAGAAGGGGACGACAGAGGATGAGATGGTTGGATGGCATCACCGACTCAATGGACATGAATTTGGGTAAACTCTGAGAGCTGACGATGGACAGGGAGTCCTGGTGTGCTGTGGTTCATGGGGTCGCAAAGAGTCAGACACGACTGAGTGACTGAACTGAACTGAACTGACTGAGTGAACTAATATTAAGCTTTCAATCTTTTCTCCTAACATTGCTTAGTTTTCTGCTCTGTTTTACATTTTAAAAAATTCTATTTAATTTAGAATCTTCCTTTTAATGATGATCCCGTCTAATTGGGAAGTAATATAAAAACACTACAGTAATTTGGCCAATTTTCTATGTATGAGTCTTACTATCTTGATTTAAAAATATATTAACTCCTTCTTTTCTCCATTCATTCCATGAACTCTTTTCTTTTTTTTAATTTCATATTGGAATATTTTTGAGTAAAAATACTGAGTTAATTTCAAGTGTATAGCAAAATGATTCCGTATACATATACATATATCCATTCTTTTTCAAATTCTTTTCCCATTTAGATTGTTACATAATATTGAGCAGAGTTCCTTATTCTATACAGTATGTCCTTGCTGGTTATAACCTGGGGTAGTGTATACATGTCAATCCCAAAGTCCCTAACTACCCCTCTGCCCCCTTCTCCTCTGTGAACCATAAGTCTATGAATCTTTATTGAATACACTTACATGCTATGTACTTCACTCAACATTGGACATATCCGTGGTGAGCAAAAGTGGAGCCCCTGCTTTTAGGAGTCTTACCGTCCAGTATGGGAAATATAAATTGTTAAATGTGAAAGTGAAATTGATGTACATGCAGTGTGCAGTGCATGGTGATACACAATAGGTAAGCACACAATAGCTAGGTGGGAGGCCAGGGGGGACTGCAAAAAGAAGGGATCTTTTGCTGAGATGGAAAGTTGAGTGGGCACTCACTAGGCAAAGTAAAGCGAAGATCCTTTTAGGCAGAGGGAGAAGCATATGCAGAGATACCGCAAGTGGGGAAACATGGTTCGTAGAAAGACCTCAGGGAAGGTCTGAGTGGCCTGGATATTGAAAGCCAGTAGAAGGGCCATACAAAGAGGCCTGAGAAGGAGAAGGTGTCTGCTTTCTGCACGCCTTAAGTTACATGAGAATATGTGTTCTCTACTCACCATGCAATGTGAGACCAAAGAAGTGCTTTAAAGGGACAACATGATGTGATTTAAATTTATGACTTCATTTAACAACTATTTATCAAGTGCCTGCTGGTTTTTAGACATTTCTCTGCACACAGGGAATACATCAGGGACTAAAACAGACAAAAAAATGAAAAAAAAAAAAGAAAACAAAACCCCAAAACCAAAAAGCAGTGTGCTCTTACTGCTTATAATATGATGCAGTGTTTAGTAGGTCAGAGAAATTCTCATAAAGGAAGTAACATGTAGGCAAGAATCTGAAGAAAATGAGGAGACCCAGGGAGGGACTGAATGATACAGAAACCTGGTGAGTAAATGTTGGCCAGGTGAAGCCATTCCAGCTGTCCTCAGTCTGGATTCTACAGATGGCATTGACTGGTTCTCACATATGTGTGTGTGTGTGTATACATGCATGTATGTGTGTATGTGTATGTGCATGCACACATGTAATGTGCAGTAATTTAAGCAATGGGCATGAAGAAAATAGGCTATAGAGATAATATAGGGTGAGGAGCGAAACAAATTAACACCAGATTTTATTACTGGATGGAGAAAGGTGAAGTGGCTCTGAAGATAGGATAAAAAGCCACAAGTATGTTGTGTGTATTCAAGGGGAAAAGAATGTAGTGGTTTCATCATTAAATGGTGCTGACAGGTAAGGATAAGAACATCACCATATTTTTGGTTTAGTGACTTGAGGGTCACTAAATCCTGTTTTGATAGAGTAAGGGAAGCCAGTCCCTTTAGAATGGAATGAATGAGAAGTGGAAAGTTTGAGAATAGTTGTATTTTTTAAAAATAGTCAAAGATGTGGAAAGGAGAGAATAAAATAGTATCTGAAGGAGATTATTGAATTGAGGAAGTATTTTTGTTTACTTGATTTTAATTGGAATGACCATTATATTTAGAAGTTGATGAGATCCATTCAAGATGGAGATTTTTAATATATGATTGAAAGAAGGGAAAATTAATAATAGTTTAATGGGTAATTCAAACTTGGCAAATATTATAAGCTTTTGTGTAGGCACAACTATAGAGGTACTGTCTCTCCATAATCATAACAATAAGCAGTTTGTTTATTGTTATCAGTCTAAGTGTATTTTCCAATATCAACTAATTATCTCTATTAAACTCATTAATGTTGCTTTATTTAAGGAAAAGGGGAAATGCCTTTATCTTTCTCTCGGTTGAGTATTTGACTTCAGTGATTCACTGCCTGAATCTCTTGTCACCAAAGATAAATGAAATCTACATATAACCTATTGTTACAATGCATGGCAGTTTATAAATAGCTGAATTTTAGGAACTAATATTAAGTGCTTGAGTGGATCTTAATAAATCATTAATCTGTTTATTACTTGTGTATTATTTATCATCTTTTTGTTAAAAGACAAGGAAAAATTATCCAAACATTGTTTAGTACAGTCATCATTAATTAGTTAACACTTACCAGAGGGTTTTTTAAACCTTTTCTCACCCGGGGTTATTCTAATGTCAGAGTAGGATAAAAAAATATATCTATGGTGACTCTTAACTCTTTCAAACTTAACATTTATCATGTCAGTTAGCTCCTTATAAGAAGAAAGGAGGTGGACAGCTGGTTGTGGAAGTCTGTGCAGCAGCAGCAGAAAAGGAACACAACTTCCAGAAAAATACTCTTTCTCTCTTATAATTTAAAATATTTGACATGATTAATGACACATCCTTCTTTACTTCCCCGCCCCCCATTGGAACTCTATGTTGATATACAGTTAGTATACTTAGCTTAAGAAGTAAATCCTATCTCTTATATTTTTACAACTTTCAGAATACTTTTAAAAGTGAATTCTAAAACACATGCAGTGTGCCATGTAGAGAGTTAACAAATCCTGGCCCAATGGTGATTGATATTTTAAACCTAATCAGTACTGGCATTCTTCACAAGCAACCATGAAAAACAGGAGATTTGAGAATGATCTTCTCACATCTAATACAACTTTCAAATTGATTTTCTTTTTAATCATTTTGTCCTGGCTGACCCATATGAATCCTTTTTATGAAGAAAAATAAACTAGGATTCACTGAAGAACAAAATAAACCCTTGTCAATCATTCTGGGAAATGTTGCAGGCTTAAGCAATTTTAGAGGTAAATATTGAACCTACTACTTGCTATAAGTAAACTTTGAAATACAGATATATCATCTTCATGAGTTGAAAGGATGTTTAAGCTGCAAGTGCACAAAAATTGTGATTTTTTACCCACTTATTAACCAATATGGAAAAGCTCCAGATAGAGTAGAAACTGAGTAAATTAGATTTGTTTGTTTCAGCACAAAATAAGTTAACATAATTTACCACCACTGGTAGTTTTAGAATAGATAAATTCAGCTTTGTGGTTTATTGCCTAAGACATTTTCTTGTCTACTCTAAAGCCTTATGCCAAAATAAAGTGGTTTTGAGAGTTGCTGGCCTTTGGTAAATTACTTGCAATTCTGGCAGTTTGAGCTGAATATTGATTTCTTCGTTTATCTTTTAAAACATTTTGATTTGTTTATTAGATTTTCAAAAATATTTGGAATAGATCTCATTTGCTTATTTTCTTCTTTCTTGTTATAATTTAAGGATTTGGCTTTCTTCTATGAATAAGCTGGAACATCTTCAGATATTGCTTAATTGAAAACACCACCAGTGAAGTTTCATTAAATTTTAATTACTATGACTAGTGAAGCATATACATCTGTCTTACTAAGATGAGTCTTCTGTAGTTAGTGTTATAATAATAGCTCTGTTTAAGATCAATAATTACATACTTTTTAAAGGTTTTGTACCTGTTAGAAATTAATTTTCTTTCTTTGGAGGGCATATTCTATCTTAAGCAAATGAGTTTTATGTCTTATCAGTGTACCCCTTTCTTCTTGTTCTTTATTAAGAGTTGTACAAAACAATACGCTGAGCCAGAGTTAAGATGGCAGAATAGGAAGACCCTGAGTCAACCTCTTCCCATGAACACAACAAAACAACAACTGCATGTAGAACAACAGTTTCTGAGAATAAACTGAAGACTAGCAGAGTGGCTTACCTACAATCATGCTTATAAACCAAAAGCCACACCCAGATAGGTAGGAGGGGAAAAGAAGTGATCTAGTCAGTATTCATATCCCTGGTGGGCAACCAAGGATGGGGATGTCACAAACTAAGAAGTATTCCCTTAAGAGTGAATAATTTGAGACCTACATTGCATAGCCTACCCCACACCAGGGACCAGCTTGTTTTGGAAACCAGTGTGACTTAGAATTGGGAAGGCTGGGAGCTGTAAGAAACTCAGACTCTGCTCTTAAAGGACAAGACTTTTCTCTGCATAAACTTACCTACTCTCAGTCCCAACACAGAGGCTGCAGAATGAAAAGTGCCTGTTGCTCTAACTGGCCTGCCATGACCACCCCAGAAAATCCCTCAGCCCACACCAGGATTAATTTCAAACCTCCCACCCCTTACCAAGGCAGCAGCTGCTGGTGTGCCCTGGGAGAAGCACTGACCTATCTCTCCTTCACCAGTTCCAGCCCATCCCCACCAAGGCAATGACCCTGGAACTTCCTAGAAAAAGCCTAGCCCACAGTCATTTCAAATCGAGTTCTCCCACCACAGCCAATGGGCACATGCAAACTATATAGGGATGCTCTCAAATAAGGGCATGTTTCAAGAAAGGAATAGGTGATTGTTTTGCCTAATTTTGTAGAGACAGAGAGAGTCCAAAAAAAAAAAAAAAGCGAGAGAGAGAGAAGAAATATATGACTATAGGCCAAACAGAAGAACAAAATAAAGCACAATGGTCACCAAACCAGGGAAATGAATTAAGGAACACAGTGAGAACTTCAACAAAGGATTACAAAAAAAAAAAAATCATTAGAGCAGAAGAATATAATAACTGAAATGAAAAATATGCTAGAAGGAATTATCAGTAGACAAGGTGATACAGAAGCATGGATCAACAATTCAAAAGATAGAATTATGGAAATCACCCAATCAGAAAAAAAAAAAAAAAAGAAAAATAATAATGAAGTAAAAAGAAAAAATGATGAAGATTGTTTAAGGGACCTTTTGGAACAACATTAAAATAGCATCAAATATCAAATATTAACATTCACATTATAAACTTTCCAAAAAGAAGAGACAAAAAAGTAGAAGAAAAAGTATTGATGAAATAATGGCTAAAAATTCCTAAGCAAAGAAAGGAAACAGATATTCAGGTACAGGAATAACAGTGAGTCCCAAAAACATGAACTCAAAGAAATTCATACTAAGATATAATTAAAATGGCAAAAGTTAAAGAAAGAATTCTAAAGGCAGAAGAGAAAAGCACAAGTCACAACAAGGACCCCCCACCCCAACTCAATGTGAGTCTATCAGTTGATCTTACAGCAGAAACTTTGCAGGCCAGAAAGTAAGTGGAGTGATATATTCGAGGTACTGAAAGGGAAAGGGAAACACACTCACATATACAACCAAGGATATTCTATCCATGATGCTGAGGCTGAAATTCCCATACTTTGGCCACCTGATGCCAAAAGCTGACTCACTGGAAAAAAACCCTGATCCTAAGAAAGATTGAGGGCCAGAGAAGGGGGTGACAGGATGAGATGCTTGGATGGAATCATGACTCAATGGACATGAATTTGTACAAACTGAGAGATAGTGAAGGACAAGGAAGCCTGGCATACTGTAGTCTATGTGGTTGCAAATAATTGGACATGACTTGGTGACTGAACAACAACAACAAAAAAGATTAACAATCTGTTGAAGGCCTGATAAAGGTATTCTTAGATAAACAAAGACTAAAAGAGTTCACCACTATTAAATCAGCCTCACAAGAAATATTAAATTATCTCCTTTAAGAAGGATAAAGAAATAATAAATAAGAAAATACATAAAGGAAGAGGGCTCACTACATATTACAAATACATAAAGGAAAAAGGCAAATATATAGTAAATACAGTGGATCAAGCACTTAAAAAGCAAGTATGAACATTTAAATACAGGAGTTGTAAAGTCAGCTATAACTATAATATCTAGTTAAGGGATACACAAGAAAATGCAAAATATGTCAAAAAATAAAATATAGGAAGAGATAAAAAATGTAGAGCTTTTAAAATGTGTTTGAATATAAATACTGGTTAAAACAAATATATGTATGAACTGCATGGTAACCACAAACCAAAAAGCTAGTATAGATAAAAAATAATACTAATACTAATAATAATACCAAAGCTAATACTAAAGAAAATCACTAAACCACAAGGTAAGAAACTAAGAGAAAAAAAAACAGAAGAACTTCAAAAACAACCAGAAAACAAGAAATAAAGTAACATATAAGTACATATCTATCAGTAATCACTTAAAATGTAAGTAGACTAATTAAATAATTCAATCAGAAGACATGGTGGTTGACTGGATTAAAGAAAAAAAAATGAAGACCTATTGACAAGTTGCTTACAACTAACTCACTTTAGACCTAAAGACACACATAGTTTAAAAGATAAATGGTGGAAAATATATTTTATGCAAATAGAAGAGAAAATAAAACTAGGGAAACAATATTTTTGTCAGATAAAATAGACTTTAAAGCAAAGTTTATAACAAAAATGAAAGTAGGGCATTATATAATGATAAGGGTGTCAATCCAGGAAAAGTATATAACATTCATAGACATATATACATGCAACATAAGAAGCACCTGAATATATAAAGCAAATAATAACAGACATAAAGGGAGAAATTGGCAATAATACAATAATTATAGAGTACTTTATCAATGCACTTATAGCAATTGCTGATTTATCCAGATGGAAAATCAGTAAGAAAAGAGACCTTGTATGATATAGTAAATCAGATGAGCTTAAAAGGTGTCAACAGATTATTCCATCCATAAACATCAGAATACACACTATTTTCAACTACCTAAATAGTCTACATAATAGAACACTTGCTAGGACACAAGACAAGTCTAAATACATTTTAAAAGATTGAAACCATTTTAAGCATTTTCTGAACTACAGTGGTATGAAATTAGAAATCAACTAAGGGAGAAAACTGGGAAAAGCACAAGAAAAAAAAACATGTGAAGCCCAAACAACATGTTAATAGCAACAACAACAAAAAATCAAAAGGTCCATGAAGAAATCAAAGGGGAAATAAAGAAATACTTTTAGATTAATAAAATAGAAACATTTTTTTTAATCTATGGGATGTAGAAAAAACAATTTTAGGAGGAAAATTTATAGCAATACTGGCCTACTCCAGGAAACAAGAAACATATCAAATAAACAATGTAACACTGCAGCAAAAGGAATTAGAAAAAGTGAAACAAAGCTCAAAGTTATCAGAAGAAAGTTAATATCAATTATCAGAGCAGAAATATATTAGAAACCAAAAAGACAATTGAAAAGATCAATAATATTAACAGTCTGTTTTTAAAAAAACATAAATGTAATTGGCAAAACTGTATCCAGAATCATGAAGAAAAAATAGAGAAGGCCCAAATACATTAAATCAGAAATGGAAGAGGATAAATTAAAACCAACACTGCTGACATAAAGATGATTAAGAAATTCAGTTCAATTGCTCTATCCTGTCTGACTCTTTGTGACCCCATGGACTGCAGCACACCAAGCCTCTCTGCCCATCACTGACTCCTGGAGCCTACTCAAACTCATGTCTATTGAGTTAGTGATGTCATCCTCTGTTGTCCCCTTCTCCTCCTGCCTTCAATCTTTCCCAGCATCAGGCTCTTTTCAAATGAGTCAGCTCTTCGCATCAGGTGGCCAAAGTATTGGAGTTTCAGCTTCATCATCAGTCATTCCAATAAATATTCAAGACTGATGTCCTTTAGGATGGATTGGTTGGATCTCCTTGCAGTCCAAGGGACTCTCAAGAGTCTCCTCCAACACCACAATTCAAAAGCATCAATTCTTCAGTGCTCAGCTTTCTTTATAGTCCAACTCTCACATCCATACATGACTACTGGGAAAACCATAGCTTTGACGAAGAGGTTAATATTAACAATTAAACACTAACAAATTGGACAACCTTGAAGAAACAGGTTAATTCCAAGAATCATATGATTTCCCAAGACTGAATCAGGAAGGAAAATAAACTAGGAGCAGACCAGTTATCAATAATGAAATTTAATCAGTAATTTAAAAGCTTCCAACAAACAAAATTCTGGGAAGAAATTTCATGCTCTACCAAACATTTAAAGTAGACTTAACATTTATCCTTCTCAAACTGTTTCAAAAGGTGAAGAGGAAGAAATGCTTTTGAACTCATTCCACAAGGTGAGCTTTACCCTGTTACCAAAACCAGATAAAAATACCAAAAAAAGAAAAAGAAAAAAAAAATTATAGGCCAATATCATTGATGAACATAGATGCAAAAGTTCTCAACAAAATATTGGCAGACAAAACCCAACAATACATTAAAAGAATCATATAATATGATCAAATGGAATTTATTCCAGGGAGATGTGGATGGTTCAACATTTGCAAATCAATCAATGTGATACACCACATTAACAAACTGAAGAATAAAAATCATGATCAGTTCAATAGGTGTTGGAAAAGCTTTTCACCAAATCCAACACCAAATTATGATAAAAACTCAACAAAGTGGGTGTAGAGATAAAGTGTCTTGGTATAATAAAGGTTGCATATAATAAACCAACAGCCAACACCACATTCAATGCTAAAAGCTGGAAACACTCCTTCATAGATCAGGAACAAGACAAGAATAGCTATTCTCACCACTTTGATGCAGCATAGTATTGGAAGTTCTAGCCAGTCATGCACACACACACAATTCAGCACCCACATTTTTGGAAAGGAAAAAACAAAATAGTCATTCTTCATGCATTTGACATGGCCCTATATATAGTAAAAAGCTGAAAACTCACCCAAAACTGTTAAATAAATTCAGTAAAGTTGCAGGATACAAAATTAATATATAGAATTTTACTGCATTTCCATATACTAATAATGAACTATGAGAAAAAGAATTAAAGAAAACAATCCCACTTATAATTGTATTAAAAAGAATAAAATACCTGGGAATAAATTTAACCAAGGAGGTGAGAACCTATACTCTGAAAATTGTAAGACATTGATGAAACAAATTGAAAATGACACAGATAAATGGGAAGCTATTCTGTGTTCATGGAATGGAAGAAGTAATGTTGTTAAAATATCCATACTACCCAAAGCAGTCTAAAGCCCCAGTGCAATCCCTGTCAAAACATCAATGGTATTTTTCACAGAACTAGAACAAGTAATCCTAGAATTTGTATGAACCTATAAAAGACTCTGAATAGCCAAAACAATCTTAAGAAGAACAGAGCTGGAGGTATCACAGTCCCTGTTTTCGAACTATGCTACAAAGTTATAATAATCAATACAGTATGCCATTGGCAAAAAAAAAAAAAAAAATGCATATGCATATATCAGTGGAACAGACTACAGAGCTCAGAAATAAACCCGCACACCTATTGTCAATTCAGTTCAGTTCAGTGACTCAGTTGTGTCCAGCTCTTTGTGACCCCATGGACTGCAGCACACCAGGCTTCCTCATCCAACACCAACTCCTAGAGTTTGCTCAAATTCATGTCCATTGAGTTGGTGATGCCCTCCCACAATCTCATCCTCTGTCGTCCCCTTCTCCTCCTGCCTTCAGTCTTGCCCAGAATCAGATCTTTCCCAATAATCAGTTCTTTGCATCAGGTGACCAAAGTATTGGAGTTTCAGCTTCAACACCAGTCCTTCCAATGAATATTCAGGACTGATTTCCATTAGGATTGACTGGTTTGATCTCCTTGCAGTCCAAGGGACTCTCAAGAGTCTTTTCCAACACCACAGTTCAAAAGCACCAATTCTTCAGCACTCAGCTTTCTTTATGGTACAACTCTTACATCCATACATGACCACTAGAAAAACCATAGCTTTGACTAAATGGACCTTGTTAGCAAAATAATGTTAATTAATTTATGACAAAGGCAGTAAGAATATATAATGGTAAAAAGATAGCATTTTCACAATAAGTGGTGATGGGAAAACTGGACAACTACATGTAAAAGAATCAAACTAGACCATTTTCTCATGCCACATACAAAAGGAAAGTAAAAATAGATTAAAGATTTAAATCTAAGTCCTGAAACCATAAAACTCCTATAAGAAAAAATAGACAGTATGCTCTTTGACAACAGGCTTAGCAATACCTTTTTGATCTGTCTACTCAAGGATTGTCAGCAAATGCAAAAATAAACAAACGGGACCTAATGAAACTAAAAACATTTTGCACAGTGAAGAAAGGAATGAAAATGAAAATGCAACATACCGTTGGAAGAAGATATTTGCAAATTGTATATCTGATAAGGGGATAATATATAAAAGATACAAATCAAAACCTCATACAATTCAGCATCAAAAAACCAAACAGCTCAATTAAAGAAAAAAAAAAAAAAGGGCTGAGGATCCAAATAGGCATTTTTTCAATTAAAAAAAAAAAAAAGACATACAGAGGACAAATAGGCATGAGAAAACGTCCCAAATCATTAGGAAATGCACACCAAAACCACAATGAGAAAATATCTTACATCTGTCAGAATGGCTACAGTCAAAAGACAAGACATAACTGTTGGTGAGGAAATGTAGAAAAGGGAAACTTTGTGTACTGTTGGTGGGGATATAAATTGGTGCAGTCACTATGGAATACAGCATGAAGTTTCCTCAAAATAATCAGTGATAGAGCTGCCATATCGTCCAGCAATTCCACTCGTGGGTACTTTACCTGAAGAAAATGAAAACACTTTGAAAATGTATATGCATTCCCCTAAATGTTCATAGCAGCATTATTTACAATTGCCAATATATGAAAGCAACCTAAGTGCCCAATGGCAGATGAATGGATAACGATGTGATTATATATAAAATATGAAATATTCCTCAGATATAAAAAAGTAATGTGATCTTGCTGTTTATGACAACATGGATGGAACTGGAGTGTATTGTGCTTAGTGAAAAATGTCAGAGAAAGGAAAATACTATGTTTTCACTTACATATGGAATCTAAATGTAAACAACTATAACAAAACAGAAACAGACTCACAGATACAGAGAACAAACTAGTGGTTAAAAGGAGAGAAAGGGGTGGGGGCAGGGGTGAAGTAGGTAAAGGGGATTAAGAGGTACAAACTGACAGTTATAAAAAGAATAAGTTGTAGGGATGTAATGTACAGCACAGGGAATATAGATAATATTTTATAACATTTTACAAATATTAAATTGTCATGTTGTACACCTGAAACTAATATATTATTTAAGTCACTATATATCAATAAAAATAGCAACAGCAAAAACATTACCGTATATTCTTCCCTGAGTTTAAAATTCAAAATGGCTGCTATATAAAATTGAAATGCAAATAATCAAAATATATTATCCCACTAGTATAGGAACTAATATTTTGATATATTTTGTTTAGTATTTGAAATTTATATTTTTATTAAAATATTTATATGTATACATTTATATATAACTAAAAACACATATATACAAGTTCACATTGTAAAGCTATACTTAAGAACATAGGTATGTGATATGTCATTACTCACCTAGATCATGTTATTATTCCATTTCTTTATTGTTGGGGGTTTTAGATTCTGTGCCAGTTTTATTTTCTTGGCTTTTTTGTGTTACAGTTAATACATACAAAATATATATTACATATTTAAGTGTAAAGAATGATGCTAAAATAAATATTTCTAGGTTATCCACAATGTAATGAAAAAGAGCAATGTTATTTCTTTCCAACTGTAATCCCCTCAACCACTCAGAATTCTTGTTTTCCTTTATATTTTCTTTCACTTTCTTATAGTTTTATCACATATTAAAAATAAATACCTTTCTTTATTTTGCACTCTTAAATATGCTTTTACTGTGGTAAAAGTCACAAAATATAAAACATGTTATTTTAACCATATTTAACTGTAGAGTTCACTGGGACTAAGTACATTTACATTGTTGTACAAATTTCACCATCATCCATCCCCAGAATTTTTCACTTTCCTAAGCCAAAACTCTGGCCCCATCAAAAGTTGGGTGGTTTTGGCTTTTTGGTATCACAGATCATGTGGTAAGCATTCTGTGTATTTCTCTTGATGCTTATTGTGCAAGTTCTTGTGGAGATCTGTATGTATGTATTCAGTTACTAAGTCCTGTCCACATCTTTGCAACCCCATGGACGATAGTCCCCCAGGCCCCTCTGTCCATGGAGCTCTCCAGGCAGCACTGGAGTGGGTTCCCATATTCTCCTCCAGGGATCTTCCTGGATCAGGGATCAAACTCAAGTCTCCTGCGTTGGCAAGTGGATTCTTTACCACTGAGCCACCAGGGGAAACCTCCTGGGGAAATACTAGCAGCAAAGCTGCTGGGTCATCTTTATGCACATATATACTACTTACTTTATGATACAGTATTTCATGAAGAGTTGTATCAGTTTACATGTTTACCAGCAATGGAAAATTGCTGTTAATTCACATATTTCTTAATAATTATTATTTTTAGAACATTTAACTTTTGTCAGACTAGTGGATATTAAATAAAAAAAAAATCCAAGGTATTTTAATCTGCATTTCCCTGTTCATTTATGAAAGTGTGCTTATTTTCATATGTTTCCTCACCATTCTTTCTTCTTTTTTTATGTATTTTGCTTATCTTTTCACTTTATGTTTCCTTTTAGTTGATTTTTGAGAATTCATTATATATTCTTAATATATATTCATTCATTATATGCGCTGCAAACTTTAAAGTTTATAATTTTTCTTGCTACTTTGTGATTTCTTCAAAATATATGTTTTATATTTTAAGGTATTCATATATGCATTTTTCCATTTTAATGATTGTGTTGCTTGATTTTATGACCTATTAAAGGTCACAAAAATTCTCATTTGTTTTTATATAGAAGTTTTCAGTATCATCCTGGAACCTATCCTGCACTGATTTCGGTTTATGGAGTGAGATAGCTTATCCAATTCAATTGTTTCACATATAGATAAGTACTTGTTCTATAGCTGCTCTAACACATATCACAAAGTGGATTAAAACAACACATATTTATGATTCTATAGGTCTGCAAGTGACAGGTCAGATGTGAAGCTCACTAGACTAAGACAAGTTGTTACCAGGGTTTCTCTTTTGTAGCTGTAGGATAGAATTCATTTTCTTGACATTTCCAGCTTTTAAAGACCACCAATATCCTTGTCTGATGGTCCTCTTTCTTTATCTTCAAAGCTAGCAATGTTAGATTCCTCTGACCTTTATTCCTTGTCACACCTGTCTTTCTGCCCTCAGTCAGAAATTCTCTCCTTTTAAGAATTTGTGTGATTGGATTTAACCCCCTCTGGATAATTCAGAAAAATGTGCCCATCTCAAAGTGTATATTCTTAATTTCATCTGAAAAGTTATTTTCATTATATAAGATAACATATTCACAGGTGAATATAAAGCTGTCTACTGCATCGCTTGTCCTAAAATCATTGATTAAATTGTCCATCATTTACTGAGTGACTTGTAGTGACAACCCTATCAATTATCAGAATGCATTGAAGCATTGTTTCTGAAGATTTGTTTATGAATTTATTGGCCATGGTGGGTCTTTGTTGCTGGGTGCAGGGTTTTCTCTCATTGTGGTGAGTGGGGTCTGCTGTCTAGCTGCAGTTTGCAGACTTATTGTGGTGGCTTCTTTGGTTGTGGAGCCCAGGCTCTAGGTGCATCAGTTCAGCAGTTGCAGCTCATGCGATCTAGAACACAGGCTCAGTAGCTGTGGCTCATGGACTCAGTTGCTTCATAGCATGAGGAATCTTCCTGGATCAGGAATTGAACTGTAAGGTGGATTTTTAACCCTTGGACCACCAGGGAAACCCAAGCATTGTCTTTTTATCTTTTTATTCCATTGATTTATCTCTATTCATACATAATGGTACATGAATCTATTATGGCAACTTTGAAAATGGCTCAAACCTGTCTTAAAATTTTCACTATGTTTTCCCTCTTCTTTAGAAGTAACTTAACCATTTTAGCTCTTTTGTCTTCCATTTATATTTTAGAATCACTTTGTTCCATTTTAAGAGAACTTCTGTAAAGATTTTGATAGGAATTTAATTATATTTTAGATATATTCTGGAAATGTGTTCCCTGGAATCTCAGATGATAAAGAATCTGCCTGCAATTCAGGAAACCTAGATTTGATCCCTCGATCAGGAAGATCCCCTGGAGAAGGGAATGGCAACCACCTCTAGAATTCTTGCCTGGAGAATTCTGTGGACAGAGGGGCCTGATGGGCTACAATCCATGGATCACAAAGAGTTATACATGAATGTGGGACTAACACTTTCATTTTTCATGGTGTATAGTTTCTTTTTTCCTTGTTTATAAAAAAAATTTAACATGGATGAATATTCAATGTTATCAAATGTTTTTTCTGCCTTTTCTGGTGTTACTGTTCTGCCTTTTCTGCCTTTTCTGATTTATCTCCTTTCACTAGTTAATGTAATATATTACATTTGTGGATTGTTACAACTATTGAAGCAATTTTGAATTTGGGGATAAATCTAATGGTGATATTCATTCAATAGCTATCTTTTGTGTATGACTACTTGTTACAGATACTTTAGAAATAGTAGTGAACCAAACAGAAAATGATCTGTCATTTTGGAAGTTACACTCCAGAATTTGCAGAAAGACAATAAATAAACATATATATTTATAGGACATTGAATGGTAAGTAAAATGGAGAATATTAAAGTAGAAAAGAGATTGGATGTTTAAGACTGTAATTTTAAATAAGATGGTAAGGGAGGTTTCCCAGAGAACGGAACATCTGGGAATGGACTTGTAGGACATGAGAAAGCAATTGCTGTATTTTTTTCTGTGAGAGAAATCTTCCAGGCAGAAGCAACCATAAGGTAAGGCAAACTCCCTGAGGCAGGAGCATCTTGGAGATTTTACTGAACAGCGAGGCCAGAATTGTGGTGGCAGAATGAGCCTAGGGGGCGGTTAGAAGGAGATTAGGCCAAGCAAGGTATGGCTCTCAGATGGGGACCAGTTCTCAGGCCCATGCAAGGATTTTACTTTTACTATAAATACTGTGAGAAACTGTGAGAGATTCTAAAGTGAAAAAGCAGGCATAATCTGTTACATGTTTTAAATGAGTGTTCCAGCTCTGTATTAAGAATCAATTGTAAGGTATAGAGCAGAAGCAGAGAAACCATTTAGGAAATTACTACAATTGGTTTCATGAAAAAAATAAATAACAACAACAACAACAAAAAGTAACATGCCAAAACTGACTTAAGGAGAAATAGAAATTCTGAATCTTGCTTTCTCATCTTGAATCAGCAGGTTGAACCTCCCCCTTCAAACAAAAAAGGAAAGCTGAAAGAAAAACCAGCTCAGACAATTTCATGTGGGAGTTCTAGCATGTAAAGAACAGTTAATTTTACTTTCACAAGAATTTCTTTTAGAGCCCAGAAAATAGGACATACTCTCCACTAATTTTATCATAGTCATATAATCTGCCAATTAAAATTAGATTAAAATGATATAAGAAAAGAAAATTAAAGACATATCCCATAGTATAAACTCCCAAATCATTAGAAAATAGTAATGAATAAAAAGCTAGTACTTAGTTAATACATTACTGTAGATGTCTCAGACTTAGCAGAAATTCTGACCTTTCCTACACGATCACTCAGTCTTTTCTCTAAGTAAATGGCAACTCGATCAAGTCACTGAGATTTCCTACTGCTTGTTTCATCAAATGACATTCAAAATTTAACCATTGCTCATCAGATCCACTATAATCAGCATAGTGCAAGCAATTATGTATATTTTCATTTTTCAAAGTTTAATATACTGTTTTTTCAGACCTTTCTGGACATATTTTTTTTTGTATTGTAATAGTACTCATAGTCTGTTCAGGAAAATAGAAGCCATGCTACATATTCCAGTAATAAGTTTTTAATATTAATCCCCTGGAGAAGGGAAAAGCTATCCACTCTAATATGCTGGCCTGGAGAATTCTATGTACTATAATCCATGGGGTCGCAAAGAGTGGGACACGACTGAGTGACTTTCACTTTCAGTTTTCAGGGGCTTATATTACTATTTGAAGTGCTAGGGGGAAATGCACCAGGAAAGTAGCTAGAGAAGGTTAGAGTAGCTCATTTTATATCTCAGATTGCAGCCTAAAAGACCAGCTAGGGAGCACAAAAGCCAGAGCTTATGGAATTTGTGAAGAGTTCATAAATTCCACCTAGACCAATGGTGGGGGCTTGTGAAGGGATCTGCAAGCTATCACATCTGCCAAAGCTGCCATGGCTAATCCCAAACATCCTGAATATGAAGGCTTCATTTTCACTCTCCCTTAAAGTTTTCAAGAGGTTCTTTAATTCAGAAACTCAAATCTGCAGTAATTCACACGGAGGGAGACTTTGGTCAGCACAGTTCCCAGGCTTAAACCAAGATTTTCTTGTTCTTTACTCATAAGTTTGATTTCCTCATTTCTTTTTAATCACATTGACATATTCTTTTCTAATCTATATGCAATAATGCAGATGTGTGGAGTCTTTTCAGGTTTGAATCTGCTGCTCATGGTTCTGCTAACTCTCATTGCTTTCTGTTAGTGTTACTGAGTCTAACCTGTACTCCTTGCTGCTAGTAAATCAAGAGACAAGTTGTTGGGTCAAAGGATGGTGACTTTATTAAGAAAGCCAGCAGACCATGAAGACAGTGGACAAGATTCCTAAAGAACCATCTTCCCTGAGTTAGAATTCAGGTTTCGTTTATACTAATAGGTGAGGAGATGCGACCAGTTGCTGCAACTTCTTATTCTTGCAGCTGTCTATGTAGATATGGTCACAATGTTCCTATAAACCTCCAGCAAGATAAATATTATTCTCTGTTATGCACCTCTTTATGTCAATAGAAAAGCATTATACTTTTCAAGGTCAGAACCTTAAGAAAGGACCTCATGTATGTATCTCAGGCTGCAGCAGCATTCTTTTACACAAGTGTGGAGCCCAGCAGGACTAAGCACAAGTGACAGAGCAGAAGGGTTAGAGCTAAAGGAACAGGTCGAATATGGAGTCAACTTTGTTCTTTTCTGTTTTCGTTGTTGTTCAGTTCCTAAGCTGTGTCCGACTCTTTGTGATCCCATGAACTGCGGCATGCCAGACTTCCCTGTCCTTCAATATCTCCCTTAGTTTAATCTGACTCATGTCCGTTGAGTTGATGCCATCCAACCATCTCATCTGTCACCCTCTTCTCCTCTTGTCCTCTCCTCTTGCCCTCAATCGCCCTCTTCTACTCTTGCCCTCAGCATCAGAGTCTTTTCCAACAAGTTGCCTCCTTGCATCAGGTGGCCAAAATATTGGCGGTTCAGCATCAGTCCTTCCAATGAATATTTAGGTTTAATGTTCTTTAGGATTGATTGGTTTTATCTCCTTGCTGTCCAAGGGACTCTCAGGAGTGTTCTCCAGCACCAAGTTTGAAAGCATAAATACTTCAGCACTCATCCTTCTTCATGGTCTAACTCTCATATCCATACATGACTACTGGAAAAACCACATTTTTGGCAATATGGCCCTTTGTTGGGAAATTGATGTCTTTGCTTTTTAATACTATGTCTAGGTTTGTCACAGCTTTTCTTCAAAGGAGCAAGTGTCTAATAACTATGGGGCTGCAATAACCATTTGCAGTGATTTTGGAGCCCCAAATCTGTCACTGTTTCCAATTTTTGTCAATGTTGGGACCAGATACCATGAACTTTGTTTTTTGAATGTTGAGTTTTAAACCAGTTTTTTCACTTTCCTCTTTCACTTTCATCAAGAGGCTCTTTAGTTCCTCTTCACTTTCTGCCATTAAAGTGGTATCATCTGCATATCTGAGGTTGTTGATGTTTCTTCCAGCACTCTTGGTTCCAGCTTGCAATTCATCCAGCCCAGCATTTTGTATGATATACCCTGCATATAAGTTAAATAAGCAGAGCAACAGAATACAGCCTTGATGTACTCCTTTCCCAATTTTGAGACAGTCAATTGTTCCATGTCCAGTTATAGTTGGTTCTTACCCTGCCTACAGGTTTCTCATGAGACAGGTAAAGTGGTCTGGTATTCCCATCTCTTTAAAACTTTTCCACAATTTGTTATAATACACACAGTCAAAGGCTACATTAGCATGAATATTGTGATTTTTGTATTAGAGGTTCATGGTCTTTGAGATGATTCTTGGAGGTCTAGTTTGATGAGGTATCCTTCCAAAGATTTTATTTCCAACAGACCTTTGGACAGGTCTGAGAGCAGTTTGAATTAAACCTGAGAGTAGTTTGAATTAAATTCTCAGCTTGCATATTTGCACAACATACAGAGTGTGGATTCAGGCTGAAACCTGTTTGAGAGCTGAATTTTGCTTACAAACCACACAGGGACCATTTTTCTATCCACTGGCAGCTGAGGCCATTGGAAAGCATTGTCTCTCTTGCAGGATTTATTTATTTTCTATTTCTAGTTCACACTTCACTGAGTGCAGAGCACTTATGTGAGACTCTCAAAGCCAGTTTTGTACTTTGTGTGCACCCTAGCTGTGTCCCCTTCCCTACTGAGCATATTCCATGTGACTCAGGGTGTCACTAGTTATTATGGTCATTTCAAAGTTGGGGGCTGAGTCACTCACACGATGCTTGGCTAGCTTCAGTTCCCTTGGATTGTTGGCCAGAGACAGCCTTCAGTCTCTTGCACGTGGACCTTCCCACTGGGTGGCTCACAACAAGGCAGTTGGCTTCATCCGAGTGGGAGGGTGAAAGTGAGGAACAGAAAGGCTGGATGGGAGGGAAGTCACGGTATTTTATAACCTAATTTTGGAAGTGACATCTCGTTACTTTTGTTATATTCTACTCAATAAAAGTAAGTCAACAGACCCAGGCCACTCTCAAGGGGAAGGGGGTTACACAGTTATACAAACTAAGAAATGAGATCATTAGGAGCTATTTTATAAGCAGGCATAGTATCTTATCCAGAATATATCTTACTCAGCACTACAAATATGATCTCCTCTTGTCTCTCTAAAAAGAAATGACTGTTCTATATACTCCCATCTCTCAATTTTTCTCTCTCATCCCAGACTTCTGGTTAGATAACTGTGTCTGTCTTGATTTTTCATGAATAATGGACTGTGATGTTCACATCATTTCATTCCACCAAATTTTAGCAGCTTATTCAATATTGAGCATATAGGTGGCTCTCAATGAATATTTCTTATATTGCTGAATAGAATTAGTATCATACCTCCTATGTTTCTTAACCATCAGGAAGAATTTATCATGTCTGTATTTTAATGACTGGTTCTATTAAAAGTTGTTTTTGTTCATTTTATTTTGTTAGGCTAGAATACAAATATTTAAGGCTAAAATAAACTTGTTTGAGCCATAGCCCTCAGTTTGTATACCTAACCCCTGTCTTTATATGCAAGATTCCTCTTGAAATGGACAACCCAACCTTTGGAGGAAATTCATCAATCTTCTGTCCTTTACTTGATGACAAAAATAAATATTAAATTTGCAAATTTACAGAAATAAACCTTCTGGTGAAAGGGTCACATAGGTTATGAGACCCTTTGGCACCGCTTAGCACAATACTGATAAATGTGATCCCCAAGAACTCTGTGGATTAGAATCTCAGAGGCAGGATGTGAGCATTTATGTGTTTTGCAAAGGGACCTAAATGTGTGATATAAGGCTGTCATAGCAATTAATGTTGCCAGTTGGAAATGTTACTGTTTTTTTTTTTATCATCATCATCATAATATTAATCAATGTGTGCTTAGTCAATCAGTCGTGTCTAACTCTTTGTGAGCCCATGGACTGTAGCCCACCAGGCTTCTCTGTCCATGGGTTTCTCCAGGCAAGAATACTGGAATGGGTTGCCATTCCCTTCTCCAGAGGATCTTCCCAACCCTGGTACTGAACCCAGGTCTCCTGCATTGCAAGCAAATTCTTCACTGTATGAGTTACAGACAAGTTCCTAATAATCAATATTAGTTAATAAATTAATTATAATAAACAATAATTGCTATCAATTTTTAATTAACCACAACTGCTAGTTTTCTTTTAATTGTTATTTACAGTTTTCCAATGTCATTGCATTCATCTTGCTTGACTCTCAGTCCCAATTTGAGTTAGGTGAGATAGCAATGCTGTGGTCCATGATTTCTTTTCTTTGTTTAATTTTTTAACATTCTGACAAAATGTGGCCCACCCTAGTTGCAAAGTGTTGAATATGCTACTGAGGAAGAGCAGAAGTGTCTGGGCCAAAAGCGCAGTGCTCAGCTGTTGATGTGTCTGGTAGTGAAAGTAGAGTCTGATGCTGTAAAGGACAGTATTGTATAGCAACCTGGGGTTTTAGGTCCAGAATCAAGGTAAATAGGGCATGGTCAAGCAGGAGATGGAAAGACTGAACATCAGCGTCTTAGGAATCAGTGAACTAAAATGGACGGGAATGGGATAATTTAATTCAGGTGACCATTCACCTATGACCTATATCTTCAACTGCGGGCAAGAATCCCTCAGAAGAAATGGAGGAGTCTTCACAGTTAACAAAGGAGTCTGAAATGCAGTACTTGGGTACATTCTCAAAAACAACAGAAAAATATTGGTTTGTTTCAGTAATCCAAGTCTATGACCCAACCACTGATGCTGAAGAAGCTGAAGCTGACCTGCTCTGTGAAGACCTACACCAAACTATGAACTAACACCAAACTAGAACTAACACCAAAAAATATGTCTTTTTCATCATAGGGAAATGTAAGGCAAAAGTAGGAAGTCAAGAGATACCCAGAATGACAAGCAAGTTTGACCTTGGAGTACAAAATTAAGCAGCGCAAAGGCTAACAGAGTTTTGTCAAGAGAACATGCTGGTCTTAGCAAAAACTTTTTCCAACAATTCAAGAGACAACTCTACATGTAGACAGCACCAGAGGGCCAATTCCAAAATCAGACTGATCATGTGCTTTGCAGCCAAAAGTGGAGAAGCTCTACAGTCAGTAACAACTATACCTGGAGCTATATCTGTGGCTCAGATCATAAGCTCCTTACTGCAAAATTCAGGCTTAATTGAAAAGAGTAGGTGGAACTACTAGACATTTCAGGTATGGCCTAAATCAAATCCTTTATGATTATACAGCGGAGGCGACAAATGGATTCAAGGGATTAGATCTGGTAGAGTGACTGAAGAACTATGGAAATAAATTGATAACATTGTACAGGAGATGGTGACCAAAATCATCCCAAAGGGGAAAAAAATACAAGAAGACAAATGGTTGTCTGAGGAGGTATTACACATAGCTGAGGAAATCAAGATTGCCCAGAGAAATATCAATAACCTCAGATATGCATATGACACCACAGTTAAACAGCAGAAAGTGAAGAACTAAAGAGCCTCTTGATGAAAGTGAAAGATAAGACTGAAAAAGTTGGCTTAAAACAGCATTCAGAAAACTAAGATCATGGCATCTGGTCCCATCACTTCATGGCAAATAGATGGGGAAACAGTGGAAACTGTGACAGATTTTATTTTCTTGGGCTCCAAAATCACTGCAGATGACTGAAGCCATGAAACTAAAAGACGCTTGCTCCTTGGAAGAAAAGCTATGACCAACCTAGATAACATATTAAAAAGCAGAGACATTAATTTGCCAACAAAGTTTCATCTAGTCAAAGCTATGGTTTTCCCAGTAGTCATGTATGGATATGAGGGTTGGACTGTAATGAAAGCTGAACACCAAAGAATTGAGGCTTTTGAACTGAGGTGTTGGAGAAGACTCTTGAAATTCCCTTGAACAGCAAGGAGATCCAACCAGATCATCCTAAAGGAAATCAGTCCTGAATGTTCAATGGAAGGACTGATTCTAAAGCTGAAACTCCAAGACTTTGGCCACCTGATGCAAAGAACTGACTCATTTGAAAAGACCCTGATGCTGGTAAAGACTGAAGATGGGAAGAGAAGGGGATGACAGAGTATGAGATGGTTGGGTGGCATCACTGACTCAATGGACATGGGTTTGAGTAAGCACCAGGAGTTGGTGATGCACAGGGAGGCCTGGCGTGCTGCAGTCCATGGTGTCACAAAGAGTCGGATATGACTGAGCAGCTGAACTGAACTGAGGAATGAAGGGAGGCCAAAGTCAGGGGAGAAAGGAAAAGGTACACCCAACTGAATGCATAGTTCCAAAAAACAGCAAGGAGAGATGAAAAGGCCTTCTCAAATGAACAGTGCAAAGATATAGAGGAATACAATAGAGTGGGACAGACTAGAGATATCTCCAAGAATTCTGGAGATATCAAGGGAACTTTTCATGCAAGGATGTGCACAATAAAGGACAGAAATGGTAAGGACCTAACACTAACCGAAGGAGACAGTGAAGGACAGGGAAGCCTGGCATGCTGCTGTCCATGAGTTTACAAAGAGTTGGACAGGACTGAGGGACTAAACAGTAACAACAATATTACATTGAGTAATCTGAGTTTATAGAAGGTTAAGATAGTTGTCAAGCTGATACATTCAGAAAAGGTAGTCTGGACCAGATTTGTATCTCTCAGAAGTGACCTGTGTGCCTAGAGCTTTCTTGACTACTTTAGCACTTTATTTTCTTATTTATTTATTTTTTGTTGTTGTTTAAAGGGAAATTTATTTTATTTATTTATTTTTATTTATTTATTTTTCATTTATTTTTATTAGTTAGAGGCTAATTACTTTACAATATTATAGTGGGTTTTGTCATTGACATTGACATGAATCAGCCATGGATTTACATGTATTCCCCATCCCGATCCCCCTTCCCACCTCTCTCTCCACCCGATCCCTCTGGGTCTTCCCAGTGCACCAGGCCCGAGCACTTGTCTCATGCATCCAACCTGGGCTGGTGATCTGTTTCACTATAGATAATATACATGTTTTGATGCTGTTCTCTCGAAACATCCCACCCTCACCTTCTCCCACAGAGTCCAAAAGTCTGTTCTGTACATCTGTGTCTCTTTTTTCTGTTTTGCATATAGGGTTATCATTACCATCTTTCTAAATTCCATATATATGTGTTAGTATGCTGTAATGTTCTTTATCTTTCTGGCTTATTTCACTCTGTATAATGGGCTCCAGTTTCATCCATCTCATTAGAACTGATTCAAATGAATTCTTTTTAACGGCTGAGTAATATTCCATGGCGTATATGTACCACAGCTTCCTAGCACTTTATTTTGACCAGGAGACATCCACTCACCCACTCACTTGTTCATTTATTACTTGTTTGGTATTACTGCATGTTCCAGGCACTATATTGACTGTATGTAGAAGTGAACAGAACAGACATGGTCCCTGCCTTCGTGGCAGAAACTGATGTTAAATAATGACACCTCCCAGCTCTTTTAAAATTATAAATATGATGAGATGCCATGTGATCATATGGAGGTATGTAATTTAGTTGGAGAGTGAAGTGAAATTCGCATAGTTGTGTCAACTCTTTGCGACCCCATGGTCTATACAGTCCATGGAATTCTCCAGGCCAAATTACTGGAGTGGGTAGCCTTTCCCTGCTCCAGGGAATCTTCCCAACCCAGGGATTGAACCCAGGTCTCCTGCATTGCAGGTAGGTTCTTTCCCAGCTGAGTCACAAGGGAAGCCCAAGGATATTAGAGTGGGTAGCCTATCCCTTCTTCAGCAGACCTTCCTGACCCAGGAATCGAACTGGGGTCTCCTGCATTGCAGGTGGATTCCTTACCAACTGACCCAACAGGGAGGCCCTTAGTTAGGGGGCTTCTCTCTCCTGAGTCACTGCTCCTTGAGCTGAATTATAACTGCTGATAAGCAGTTTGTTAGGAAAAGTAGTCCAGGCAAGGAAGAGCAGGTCCAAAGCCCAGAATGTGGGAAGAGCTTGTCTTGGTCTAGGAACTGAAAATTGTCTGAGGGGCTGGATCAGAGTGAGGGTGGGGGAAGTGCTACTATTAAATGAAGCAGGAAACTCCAGCAGACACCTAGTCACTCAGAGCCCTGAGGCCACCTTAAGATGTTAACAAAGTAAAAGCAGTGAGTGAAAGCATAATTCCGTATGTTATATATCTGTAAAAAGTTCTTTTAAAAATGCAAGTTAAACATGTATACCGTTAATTTTTAACAACTATTAACTACTTAATACAAGCATGCTACTTTGAATGGCATAAACTTTCTAAACTGGCAGAATTTCTTCCGTGAAGAATCTGAAAAGGGTGTTCATAACAGTGTCATCCAGATATTTTATGAACTCCTCAGAGTGATTTTTATCTATACTACTTGGCAGAATTATAATTGACTGTGAAATAGGTGATGGTAATTGTCTTCTGTTCTATTTTTAAAAATTTCTAATTACTAATTTCAACATTTCTAACTACTTAATACATAAATTTATCTTATGATATAATTTATCTTTACCAAATTATGAATAACTTATTTCAACTTAATGTTTAAATTAAGACAAAATCACAGGCTTTTCCTCTATATTAGGAATAAGATTTCTGAAAGGAGCATGATAATATATTCTGTTGTGGTTTTGTATGAAATAATGATAATAAATTGAGGATTAATAATTCAAATACAAAGCAATGAAATAAATCAAATTGAAGAGCAGTTCTACAGAATTAAAACAGCAGAATTAAAACAGAATTTAAGAGCAACTCTGAAGTCCTTAACTATGGAAAAGTTTGCAAACCGATAATGGCAGATCTTATATCTCAACTTTGAATCTTCCTAATTCTCCATGCCTCAGATTCCTCATCAGTAGGAAGGAACTAATAAAAGTGAAGTGTTTTTTGTATTACTGTGCAGATGATAAAAAGATCTTAATTGATTATAAGTGTTTGTATTATTGAGTTGAGCTCCCTCATTCTAATCTTGGCATGGTTTTTCATTTTAAAAAGTATAAAGAATAAGTAAATACATATTAACACTTTATATATATTTAAATACATATATGTATATAATTTGCAAATATCAAATGTGGTTTTGTGGTTTACATTCACAGCACATATTTCTCTGCTCCCCACTCCTGCCCTTTGCCTTCTTGCTTTCTTTCTTATCAAAATTTTTATTGGAATGTAATTGTTTTACAATATTGCGTTAGTTTCCACTGTAGAACAAATTAAATCTACTATATGTGTACATATATCCTCACTCTCTCGGACCTCACTTCTACCCCTCCATCCCACCCTTCTAGCTCATCACAGAGGACTAAGCTGAGCTTCCTGTGTTTTATAGCAGGTTCCCACTATCTGTCTCTTTTACACATGGTATATGTGTGAAATCCCAATATCCTAACTCGTCTCACCCTCCCTTTCCCCTCCCCTCTGTGTCCACAAGCCCATTCTCTACATCTTTATCTCTATTCATGCCCTGTAAATAGGTTCATCAAATAGGTACCATTATTCTGGATTCCATATATATGCACTAATATGTGATATATGTATTTTTCTCTTTCTGACTTATTTACTCTGTATGACAGTTTCTTCTAAGTGTATATTTTCTGCCTCAACTTTCCCTGATTCTCTTCTCCTAGTCTTTCTAGGTCTCAGTCTGTCTACCATCTCTTACTAACATACACACATACTCACAAATGCACAACTTGAAAAATACCCTGTCATAATGTCAGCCCTTGGGGGCTTTCATCTTTATCATCCACTTCTCTCCTTGCCCCCTTTTAATTCATTGTTTTAGGCTAGGAAGGGGAATTAAATACTCCTATTTTCTCCTGTTATCATATCATCACTAGACCTTTGTGAGTTCCACAGATGAAGAGCAAGGCACAGTATTTCTTTGATTCACCTTGAAATCCACCCGCTCACAATGAATACCCATTTATTCCTCCTCCTGTAATTGAGAGATTATAATTGCCATTGTGACACACACTTTAGCGTCAATATAACTGAACACTCTGGTTCCCTGTTTCATAGCAGCAAATGCTGGCATCCAACTTGCTCAAAGTTTGGCAAAGTCTAGTGGTGATTTCTGAGCTGTTCATCTGTGTTTGGTCTGCAAAATGAAAGAAGATTGTCTCCCCCATCGTAATCATGATTTTATCTTTACATTTAGGAAAAAAAGATGGTTAAACATACAAAGTGACTCAGGCCTGATTGGCAGTGGTGAGTGGGAATGACAGAGCAGGATCCTGGCTTGTTGGGAATCTTATTTTGGTGACCCGAGGCATATTTTCTTCCCAAAGATGTCACATGGTTATGTATTAACCTATTAACAAGGACTTTCCATATACCAGGGACTATTCCAGGCTCTGTGGATGTGTTCACTTCTGGGGAGGTACACAAAATCACTAAGGATCTCATGTGGCACTTTTCTCAATCTAATGGAAAGGGACAGTCAACAAATTTTTTAATAATTGAAAATATATTATTTCCATTGGAAATATAATATATTTATTATATTATATATTTTAATTTTAATATTAATATAATATATATTATATTAAAATATATTATTCCACTGGGAAGACCCAGAGGAATCGGGTGGAGAGGGAGGTGGGAGGGGGGATCGGGATGGGGAATACGTGTAAATCTATGGCTGATTCATATCAATGTATGACAAAAAAAAGTAAATAAATAAAAATATTTATAGTATTAGAGTATATAAAAGCCATGATTCCATATTTGTACATTTATCAATACATTTTATTTTATTTACAGAATAAAGCAATATTTGTAGTCAGGAAACCTTTATTATAGACGTGATATTTGAATGGAGACCAAATACCTAAAGTAACTCTGAATGTGGGTGGAAAAGGATTTCAAGTTGAGGGAACAGTGGGAGCAAAGGATCTAAACTATTAATCCCAGTCTATCTGGGGAGAATGTAATGATTAAGGAAGAGACTAGTACAAAAAGGTATCATAAAGACACTCCAGGAAGAGCTCATGTAGCGAGGCTGAGATCAGAGTATGGATTTTATTCTTTGGAAAGAGAAACCCAGTCAAAGATTTTAAGGAAAGACTTAATAAGATTTGTAGTGCATTTTTTGAAAGTTGCTGAAAGGAGAAAAACAAATATTGTATATTAATGCATATATGTGGAGTCTAGGGAAATGGCACACACACAAATGCAAATGCAGGTCAAGAATAGACATACAGAAGTATCAACACACGTGAGGACCTGGGGCAGGGAGGGGCTGAGCTGGGACACAGGGGTTGACATGCACTCGGTACTGTGTAGAAAGCTGGTGGGAGCGGCTATGTAGCACAGGGAGCGAAGCTCAGCTCTGTGATGACCGAGGGGGCGGGGTAGGGGAGTGGGAGGCAGTTCCAAGAGGGAGAAGATGTACATAAATACATGGCTGATTCATTTTGTTGTAGAGCAGAAACTAACATAACTTTGTAAGGTAACTATACCCCAATTAAAAATTTTTTTTTTTTTTTTTTTTTTTCTGAAAGATGAATGCATTGGGATGGGTGAAGAGTCCTTGATTTTGGGCAAGTTTCACTCTGAGGCATTGTTTCCTCTGCCAACTACAAATTGACACTTGCTATGGGCACTTGCCATCTACTTCAACAAAAATTAAAACATGTGTTTATATAGCTACTGACTTTCAACACCTCCTGTAGTTCAAGGTGGAGAGCAGAAATGAAGTACTCTATGTTGAGGAAAAACTGGCAGGATAGGTCTTCAGATAGATATTTTCAGGAGCCAATTTTATGAGCCAAATTCTTATATCTTCTCATATCTAGAAAAGGCAGAAGGCTTCACAAGAGTAGCAGAAAGCGTCATGAGAGTAGTGGAAATCCTATAGAAAAAATGTGCTTGATTGTTTGTATTCTCTTTTCACCAAGGGTTTCCCTGGTGTCACAGACAGTAAAGAATCCACCTGCAGTGTGGGAGACCTGGGTTCGATCCCTGGGTTGGGAAGATCCCGTGGAGGAGGGTATGGCAACCCACTCCAGTATTCTTGCCTATAGAATCCCCATGGACAGGGAAGCCTTGTGAGATACAGTCCATGAAGTCACAAAGAATCAGATACAACTGAGCGACTAAGCAGCAGCACCTTTTCACCAAAAATCACACATTTACTGGAGAAGGAAATGGCAACGCACTCCTGTACTCTTGCCCAGAAAATCCCATGGATGGGGGAGTTTCGTAGGCTACAGTCCATGGGGTCACAGTCACACAAGTCTGAGTGACTTCACTTTCACTTTCACTGACCTTTCTCCTTGCCTCTTTGGTGCAGTTCCTCAGAGCTATAGAAGGTGCTGTCTCCTGGGCTGCAGTCCTCATTTTTCCCCAAATAAAACTTAACTTGAAGCTCTCACATTGTTTTTTTTTTTTTTTTTTTAAGTTGACATCTTATATGCAAAATGGAAATAATGATGGTATCTACCTTACTAACTATAAAGTATACCTATTTTCTAAGGCTACTGTAACAAAGGATATCAAAATGAATAGTTTAAACAGAAGTTTATTGCCTTATAGTTCTGGAGACTAATACTGCTTCAGAACAAAGCAATTTATTCAACTTAGTAGGCTTCTTATTCTGGAGGTTTATAAGGTTACCGAGATGTGTACTTTTGTGAGCAGCAGAGCATAGAGTGTGATATGAATAGGGTGTGCATGTTTGTAGCACCTGTGAACACAGAGGCTGAAGCTTGAGTGCTGATGGCTCTGGGTTAGAGGAAAAGAGAAAATCAAAATTCTTATCAAAGTCAAGAGGAAAAGAACTTGTCTCCACATTGTAAGATATTATCAATTTATAAGTTGATCATGCGTTCTCACTCCTGGTTATATTAGAATCATCTGGAGATATCTAAAAAATGTGTTCAACCATATTCTAGCAAATTTGGAAAACTCATCTGTGGCCACAGGACTGGTAAAGGTTAATTTTCATTCCAATCCCAAAGAAAGGAAATGCCAAAGAATGTTCAAACTACCATACAGTTGCACTCATTTCACATGCTAGCAGGTTAATTCTCAAAATCCTTCAAACTAGGCTTCAGCAATACATGAACCAAAAAGTTCCAGATGTAAAGCTGGATTATAAAAGGCAGAGGAACCAGAGATCAAATTTCCAGCATCCATTTTATCATAGAAAAAACAAGGGGATTCTAGAAAAACATCTACATTATGAACTACACTAAAGCCTTTGTGTGCATGTATGCGTGCTCAGTCATGGCCAACTCTTTCTGACCCCATGAACTGTAACTCACCGGGCTCCTCTGTTCCTGGGATTATCTTGGCAGGAATACTGGAGCCAGTTTCCATTTCCTTCTCCGTGGGATATTCCTGACACAGGGATCAAACCTGTGTCTCCTGTGGCTACTGAATTGACAGGTGGTTTCTTTACCACTGAGCCCCCTGGGAAGCCCTGTGTGGATCACAGCAAACTGTGGAAAATTTTTGAAGAGACAGGGACACCAGACAACCTTACCTGTCTCTTGAGAAACCTGTAGGCAGGGCAAGAAGCAACAGTTAGAACCGAACATGGCAAAATGAACTGGTTCAAAATTGGGAAAGGAGTATGTAAAGGCTGTATACTGTCACCCTGCTTATTTAACTTATATGTAGAGTATATCATGTGAAATCCTGGGCTTGATGAATGATCAGCTGAGATCAAGATTGCCAGAATAAATATCAACAACCTCAAATGTACAGATGGCAGAAAGCGAAAAGGAACTAAGGAGCCTCTAGACGTGCAAGAGGAGCGTGAAAACGCTTATTAAAACTCAGCATTCAAGAAACTATGGTCAAGGCATCTGGTTCCATCACTTCATAGCAAACAGAAGGGGAAAAAGTGGAAACATTGACATTTTCTTTTCTTGGGCTCCAAAAGTACTGCAGATGGTGACTGCAGCCAAAAAATTAAAAGACACTACCCCTTGGAAGGAAAGCTATTAAAAACCTAGACACCATGTTAAATAGCAGAGATGTCACTTTGCCCACAAAGATCTGACTCGTCAAAACTATGGTTTTTCCAGTAGTCATGTATGGATGTGAGAGTTGGACCATAAAGAAGGCTGAACGTGAAAGAATTGATGCTTTTGAATTGTGGTTCTGGAGAAGACTCTTGAGAATCCTTTGGACAGCAAAGAGATCAAACCAGTCAATCTTAAAGGAAATCAGCCCTGGATATTTTTTTGGAAGGACTGATGCTGGCGCTCCTATGCTCCAATACTTTGGCCACCTTATGCGAAGAGCTGACTCATTGGAAAAGACCCAGATACTGGGACAGATTGATGGCAGGAGCAGAAAATGATGACAGAGGTTGAGTCAGTTAAGTAGTATCACTGACTCAATGAATATGAGTTTGAGAAAATTCTGGGGGCTGTTGAAGGACAGGGAAGCCTAACAAGCTGCAGTTCATGGGGTCACAAAAAATCTTTCAAGTTAAGTTTAGTGACCAGGATGCATGAGTGGCAACAAGTGTTGAGGACAGTTAGGCCAGAGGTTCTTTTTGTTTTGCTTTGTTTTTTTTTTTTTTTCATTTGTATTGAAATGTGTTTGACTTACAATATTATGTTAGATTCAGGTGTATAGCAAAGTGATTCAGTAATGCTTCCCTGGTGGCTCAGAGGGTAAAGCATCTGTCTGCCTGCAATGCAGGAGGCCTGGGTTCGATCTCCGGGTCAGGAAGATCCCCTGGAGAAGGGGATCACCAGTACTGGGGACCACCCCAGTACTTTTGCGTGGAAAATTCCATGGACAAGGGGCGTTTGGTAAGCTACAGTCCATGGGATCACAAAGAGTTGCCCACTACTGAGCTACTTCACTTCCATATGCATATATACATATATATATATTCTTTTTCAGATTCTTTTTCATTATACATTATTACAAGACATTGAATATAGTTCTCTGTGCTATACAGTAGATCCTTCTTGATTATCTGTTTAATGTACAGTCATGTGTATACATCAACCCCAAACTCTTAATTTATCCTCTCCTTTTCCCCTTGGTAAGTTTTATTTTTCTGTCTGTGGGTCTATTTTTGTTTTATGAATAAGTTCATTTGTGTCATTTTTTTAGATTCCACTTATAAGTGATATCATATGATATTTGTCTTTGTCTGATTTAATTCACTTAGTATGATAATCTCTAGGCCCATCCATATCGCTGCAATTGGCATTATTTTACTTTTTAAAATGTAGACCAGAGTGTTTTCAGTGGCAATCAAGAAAATACAAATTACAAAATAGCAACTGAACATAGTTTAACTTACTTCCTAAAGAGCTGAACACTTTTAAACCAGATGCTACTTTAAAGTGACTAAATCTATGCAAATGCCAGAAGTTATGTCCATACACATATTTCAAGGGTCACAGAGAAATTACATACATACCCTACCTCAAGGATCACAGAAATTCTCCATTCCTGAAGAAACCAGAAAACATAATAATGCCAATTGCAGAAATGTTATCATCCTGATATTTATTGCAACTATGCATCTTGATTATTCAATTTAGCAAACCAGTGCTGATTGGTAGGTTGATAACAGAAATGGCCTGATATCAGCCTTTTCACCTGGAAAATTCAATTTAATACAGATTTATTGTTTGTAGCTAATTATTTTGCTGGAAATATACCTAAATCTCTTCCTTAAACACTATAAACATGGTGCCTATTGTATAGAAAGTCCTCAGTAGGTTTTTGTCTGCTTTTTTGTTGTTGTTTGTTTTTTTAATGAATTAGCCGTCTTACATAAAGGATGTGTGCTGTGCTTAGTCACTTAGTCATGTCTGACTCTTTGCGACCCCGTGGACTGTAGCCTGCCAGGCACCTCTGTCCATGGGGATTCTCCAGGCAAGAATACTGGAATGGGTTGCCATGCCCTCTTCCAGGGGATCTTCCCAACCCAGTGATCAAACCAAGGTCTCCCCCATTGCAGGCAGATTCTTTACTGTCTGAAACACCAGGGAAGGCCTACATAAAGGATAAACAAACTTTTCATCTTATATGTGGTTCATAAATACTGAAATATCTATGGATCCCAAAGGTAAGTGCTTCTGTAATTCTGAAATGTTATTACTTTTCACTGTTAATAAAAGCTTTTGACTTTAAAGATAACAATTCCCCAGAATCAAACTGGAGCTACTAAAGTGAGCAAGTAAATGATGAAAAATAAATCCAGACATTTTTTTGAATACATATTTATAATCAAAGGGCCATGCTATATTTTGAAGCCTAAAATGGAAGTGGATTATTAAATGCGTGCATAAAATAATCAAAACATGAACCCCGAGTGCATTTCCTTGATATAAACTCCTTTTAGAAATTGCCATACAGTGGCAAAGAACACTAAGACTCTAAAGTAAAATAACTAGAATTCCTAGGATAGCAGACAGTTAGAGTCCTGAATTGGAAAGAGAGCATCACACCCTATCTAACTGTGCTACAGAAACCAGAACTCACCAAAAAAAAAAAAAAGAAGAAGAAGAAAGAGAAAAGAAAGAAAGAAAGAAACCAGAACTCAGATCACTCCACTCTTATTGAGACGTGTTGCCTTTATGAGACCAGACTATTTTCCTTAAAAAACATTTTTCTCTTGCTTTCTCTCTAGTTCTGTATTTTTAACTTAATGCCAGCTTTCCCTTGTTGCATTCAAAATTTGAAAATATAGAAGCTTAAAAAATATTATATTTCTACCTTAAATTTTTAAGACTTTTAATTTTTCTGTATTTTGCTTCAGAATCTATCCATATGCATGACATTTGATACAGTTTTCATTTCTGCATTTTCCTAACTTCCCAGGTGGCTAATTGGTAAAGAATCTACCTTCTAATGCAAGAGATGCCAGCTCAGTCCCCGGGTGGGGAAGATTCCCCAGAGAAAGAAATGACAATCCACTCCTGTATTCTTGCCTAGGAAATCCCATGGACAGAGGAACCTGGTGGGCTATAGTCCATGGGGTTGCAAAGAGTTGGATATGCTTTAGTGACTGAACAACAGTATAATGATTGGAAGGTGTATTCTTTATTTATTGGATGCATAAAACAATTCAGGTCAGTTCAGTTGCTCAGTCTTATCCAACTCTTTGAGACCTCATGTACAGCAGAACACCAGTCTTCCCTGTCCACCCAAAACTTGCAGAGTTTGCTCAAACTCATGTGCTTCAAGTTGGTGATGCCATATACAACCATCTCATCCTCTATCATCCCCTTCTTCTCCTGCCCTCAATCTTTCCCAGCATCAGGGTCTTGTCAAATGAGTCAGTTCTTCACATCAGGTGGCCAAAGAATTGGAGCATCAGCTTCAGCATCAGTCCTTCCAATGAATATTCAGGACTGATTTCCTTTAGGGACTGGTTTGATTCCCTTGCAGTCCAAGGGACTCTCAAAAATCTCCTCCAACACTACAGTTCAAAAGCATCGATTCTTTGGCACTCAGCTTTCTTTATAGTCCAACTCTCACACCATACATGACCACTGGAAAAACCATAGCTTTGACTAGACAGACCTTTGTTGGCAAAGTAATGTCTCTGCTTTTTAATATGCTGTCTAGGTTGGTCATAGCTTTTCTTCCAAGAAACTAGCATCTTGTAATTTCATGGAGGCAGTCATCATCTGCAGTGATTTTTGGAGCCCCCCAAAATAAAGTCTGTCACTGTTTCCATTGTTTCCCCATCTGTTTGCCATGAAGTGATGGGACCAGATGCCATGATCTTAGTTTTCTGAATGTTGAGTTTTAAGCCAACTTTTTCACTTTCCTCTTTTACTTCCATCAAGAGGCTCTTTAGCAAGTGTTCAGGGCTGGTGCACTGGGATGACCCTGAGGGATGGGATGGGGAGGGAGGTGGGAGGGGGATTCAGGATGGGGGACACATGTAAATCCATGGCTGATTCATGTCAATGTATGGCAAAAACCACTACAATATTGTAAAGTAATTAGCCTCCAACTAATAAAAATAAATGAAAAAAAAAAAAAAAAAACAACCCTGCATGAGTTAGGTTTACAACTTTCTAGATACTAGATAATATTTGCAAAGTGATTTGTGTATATAAGCAATGTTTTTAGGAAGGAGACTTATTCTAATATCTTACATTTAATATATGTTGTAATAAGTACAATTTTTCTAGGTCTTAAAAAAAAAGACTTAAAGTCAAGTGCCTAACAGGGCTTATTATTAAAATGTAATTAAAACAAAAAAGAGGCTCTTTAGCTCTTCTTCACTTTCTGATATAAGGGTGGTGTCATCGGCGTATTGGAGGTTATTGTTATTTCTCCCGGCAATCTTTATTCTACCTTGTGTTTCATCCAGCCCAGCATTTTGCATGATGTACTCTGCATATAAGTTTAACAAGCAGGGTGACAATATACATCCTTGAGGAGCTCCTTTCCCAATTTGGGACCAGTCTGTTCTTCCATGATGAGTGCAATCATGTGGTAGTTTGAACATTCTTTGGCATTGCCTTTCCTTGGGATTGGAATGAAAACTGATCTTTACCAGTCCTGTGACCACTACTGAGTTTTCCAAACTTGCTTGTATACTAAGTGCAGCACTTTCCCAGCATCATCTTTTAGAATTTAAAATAACTCAGCTGGTATTCCATCCCCTCCACTAGCTTTGTCTGTAGTAATGCTTCCTAAGGCCCACTTGACTTCACACATTTCTAGCTCTGGGTGAGTGATCACTTCATCATGGTATCTGGGTCATGAAGATCTTTTTTGTATAGTTCTTCTGTGTATTCTTGCCACCTCTTCTTAATATCTTCTGCTTCTGTTAGGTCCATACCATTTCTGTCCTTTATTGAGCCCATCTTTGCATGAAAAATTCCCTTGGTATCTCTAATTTTTGAGGAGATCTCTAGTCTTACCCATTCTACTGTTTTCCTCTATTTCTTTGCATTGATCACTGAGGAAGGCTTTCTAATCTCTCCTTGCTATTCTTTGGAACTCTGCATTCAAATGGGTATATCTTTCCTTTTTTCCTTTGCCTTTCATGTCTCTTTTTTTTCTTAGCTACTTGTAAGGCCTCCTTAGACAATGTTTGCCTTTTTGCATTTCTTTTTCTTGGGATGGTCGTGATCACTGTCTCTTGTACAATGTCATGAACCTCCACCCATAGTTCATTGGGCACTTTGTCTATCAGACCTAATTCCTTGAATCTATTTGTCACTTCCACTGTAAAATCATACAGGATTTTATTTAGGTCATATCTGAATGGTTTTCCCTACTTTCTTCAATTTAAGTCTGAATTTAGCAATAAGGAGTTCATGATCTGAGCCACAGTCAGCTCCCAGACTTTTTTTGTTGTTGTTGACTGTATAGAACTTCTCCATCTTTGGCCACAGAGAATATAATCAATCTGATTTTGGTATCAACCATCTGGTGATGTCCATGTGTAGAGTCTTGTGTTGTTGGAAGAGAGTGTTTGCTATGACCAGTGTGGTCTCTTGGCAAAACCCTCTTAGCCTTTGCCCTGCTTCATTTTGTACTCCAAGATCAAATTACCTGTTACTCCAGGTATCTTTTGACTTCCTTCTTTTGCATTCCAGTCCCCTATGATGAAAAGGACGTCTTTCTTTGAGTGTTATTTCTAGAAGGTCTTGTAGGTCTTCATAGAACTGTTCAGTTTCAGACTCTTAAGCGTTACTGGTTGGGTCATAGACTTGGATTACTGTAATATTGAATGGTTTGCCTTGGAAATGAACAGAGATCATTATGTCATTTTTGAGATTGCACCCAAGCACTGCATTTCAGACTCTTGTTTTCCTAAGAGATTCTTGCCCACAATAGTAAATATAGTGGTCACTTGAGTTAAATTCTCCCATTCCAGTCCATTTTAGTTCACTGGTTCCTAAAATGTCAATGTTCACTCTCTGTCTCCTGTTTGCCCACTTCTAATTTACCTTGATTCATGGACCTAACATTCCAGTTTCCTATGTAATATTGCTCTTTACAGCATCAGACTTTACTTCCATCACCAGTCATATCTACAATTGGGTGTTGTTTTTGCTTTATATTTAATTCATGACCTAAATCATTCATAACCTCAATGAATTCTGTTTTTTAGGTATTTCATCCATTAGTTTCTTAGCTATACTAAGTTATCAAATATGATTTATATTTTTTTTAGTTTTATGGAAGATTATATCATTTTTTTCTTTGTATATTTTAAAGCTGTGTATAAAGTACATAAATATTTGGAGCTCATATAATTTGTTATCTGTCTTTGTCCATCTGAGAACTTTCCTCTTTGATTATAATGGTTCAACAGCTAATCTATTTCATCTTATATTACTTTGGACATCTTTTACTTTTCAGTATGCCTCTGCCATTTGATATTAAATGGGCCAATTAAAAGCAATATGGATGTTCTTATCTGTGATATTCTCTATATTTTAGATAATTGCCTATAACTCATTTTCTTTCATGGTACTGTTGGAGTGCTTGGGCTTATTTTTGACATATTATTTATTTTATTTTATTTGACATATTGTTATGTCCTTTCTTCTATTTTTTGCTTATTTGTTTATTTTCATTTTTCTTGCCATTTATTGGATCATTGCATTTTTCCCTTCACTGGCTTGGCAGTTATAATTAATAATTTTAGGAGCTATACTTGGATTTTTGTTTCTATTTTTTAAACTTTATATTTTGAAATAATTATACTAATATAACCACAGAAATTACAAAAGCAGCACAGACATACCCATCACTGTCTTCTATAATGATAACATTCTACCTAACTATAGCATATTATTTAACTTCCAGAATTGGCATCAGTATTGGGGCTTCCCAAATAGCTCAAATAGTAAAAGAATCTGCCTATAATGCCGGAGACCTGGGTTTGATCTCTGGGTCAGGAAGATCTCCTAGAGATTTCTTGCCTGGGGAATCCCATGGACAGAGGAGCCTAATGGTTTAGAGACCATGGGGTCACAAAGAATCAGACACGACTGAGTGAGTAACACACACACACGCACACGCACACACATGCACACACACACACATATATATAATCCAAAAGGCTGATTATACCTAGAGGGTTGGGAAGGGGAGAGAGGTGGGAGGGAGGTTCCAGAGGGAGGGAACATATGTACACCTGTGGCTGATCCATGTTGATATTTGGCAGAAACCAACACAATTCTGTAAAGCAATTATCCTTCAATTAAAAACTAAATAAATTTAAAAAGGAACGTACTATAAATGCAGCCATACAGTTTGTACACTTTGAGTTTTTTTGTTTTTTTTTTTTGTTTTTTTTTCACTTTAAATCTAAATTTTGTGTGATTCTGTAGTTCATTCCTTGGCAATGCATCTATTTTATAGGTATCCCAGATTTTGTTTATCCACTCACCCCTTGAGGGAATTAGGTTATTTCTAGATTGGGGCTATTAAAAAAAAATCTGCTGTCAATATTTGTGAACAGATTTTTGTACAAATGTATTTTGTCATTTCCCTAAAATAAATGTCCAGGAATATGCTTGCATTTTAATACAAAATCCACCTGTATCTTTTAAAACAAGTATAGATAAAATCAATAGTCATATTCTCCCCTAGACATATCAATATGCTGAGTATACTAAATAATCAGATTGCACTTGTGTTGCAATTCACTCTGTACTTTTGTTGTAATTAAGCAATTTCAAGTTCTTAAAATCATCGTTTCTAACTGGTACCTATATAAGTATTACAATTGATTGTATTAATTCACTCAGTTTTCCTTCTAGCACTTTTCCTTCTGGGTTTTGTGTTCAGAAAAGATTTTGTGCATGATCTATTTTCCAAGTCCTCAGATGTTTACAAATGCCTTACTTGAGCCCGTTTATCTTGAATGAAAGTTGGACTACTAGGAATTTCTATATTTAAATTCTATTCACACAGCATTTTAAAGATATTGTTACAATAATTCTTGTATTTAATTTCACAAATCATAAGATTAAAATAAACATATTTTCTTCATTTAAGATAACCTATCATTCCTATTTGAATGTTTATAGCTTTTTTCCTTATCTTTTGTTTTCAAGTCTCGTTTGGACCATGCTATTAGACCCTATTGTTCTGTTTTCATTAGGCCATAGCATCACTACGAACAAAACTAGTAGAGGTGATGGAACTTCAGTTGAACTATTTCAAATCCAAAAGATGATGTTGTGAAAGGGCTGCACTCAATATGCCAGCAAATTTGGAAAAATCAGCAGTGGTCACAGGACTAGAAAAGGTCTGCTTTCATTTCAATCCCAAAGAAAGGCAATGCCAAAGAATGTTCAAACTACTGCACGATTACACTTATCTCACATGCTAGCAAAGTAATGTTCAAAATTCTCTAAGCCAGGCTTCAATGGTATGTGAACGGTGAACTTCCAGATGTTCAAGCTGGATTTAGATAAGGCAGAGGAACCAGAGATCAAATTGCCAACATCCATTGGATCATAGAAAAATCAAGAGAATTCCAGAAAAACATCTACTTCTGCTTTATTGATTACACTAAAGTCTTTGACTGTGTGGGTCATTACAAAACTGTGGAAAATTTTTCAAGACATGGGAATACCAGACCACCTTACCTGTCTCCTGAGAAATCTGTATGCAGGTCAAGAAGCAACAATTAGAACCAGACATGGAAGAACAGACTGGTTCCAAATTGGGACAGGAGTTCCTCAATGTTGTATATTGTCACCCTGCTTATTAAACTTATATGCAGAGTACATTATGCAAAATGCTGGGCTGGATGAAACACAAGCTAGAATCAAGATTGTCAGGAAAAATATCAATAACCTCCAATATGGAGATGACACCACCCTTATGGCAGAAAGTGAAGAAGAACTAAAGAGCCTCTTGATGAAATTGAAAGAGGAGAAGGAAAAAGTTGGCTTAAAACTCAACATTCAAAAAACCAAGATCATGGCTTCTCATCCCATCACTTCATGGAAAATAGATGGGGAAACAATGAGAACTGACAGACTTTATTTTGGAGGGGTCCAAAATCACTGCAGATGGTAAATGCAGTCATGAAATTACAAGATGCTTGTTCCTTGGAAGCATCTATGACCAAACTAGATAGCATATTAAAAAAGTATTAAAAAGTAGAGACATTACTTTGCTGACAAAAGGTCTGTCTAGTCAAAACTGTGGTTTTTCCAGTAGTCATGTATGTATGTGAGAGTTGGACCATAAAGAAAGCTGAGTGCCAAAGAATCTGTACTTTTGAAGTGTGGTGTTGGTGAAGACTCTTGAGAGTTCCTCAGAGTTCAAGGAGATCAAACCGATCAATTCTAAAGGAAATCAGTCCTGAATATTGATTGGAAGGACTGATGTTGAAGCTGAAGCTCCAATACTTTGGCCACCTGATGCGAAGAACTGACTCATTTGAAAAGACCCTGATGCTGGGAAATATTGAAGGCAGGAGGAGAAGGGGATGACAGAGGATGAGATCGTTGGATGGCCTCACCGACTCTATGTCCATGAGTTTGAGCAAGCTCTGGGAGTTGGTGATGGACAGGGAAGCCTGGCCTGCTGTAGTCCATGGAGTCGCAGAGTTGGCCATGACTGGGTGACTGAACTAAACTGATAGGGTAAAGGCAATCTGCTTACACGAGGTTGTGTTGAAGGGTAGCATTTATTGCAGGCACTGAGCATGGAGTGTGGGCAGCACATGTTTAAAAGACTCTAACTCCTCATTGATTTCCAGGGAGGGGGTTTCAATGTCAGTGTTGGTAAGGGGACTGCAGGGTGTATGACAGCCTCTTGCACAATTCTTGGATGAGTTGGCATCAAGGTGAAATTTCTTGCATTGTCAACAATCTAGTTTCATCCAATCTAGTGTCTATATGCTGTGGCCAGCAACTTTTATCTGATTGGGGTCTACTTCTTGTAAAAACAACTTAGGGATGTGTGTTAGACCTTTATTGACACCTTTCAGGGACTTGGGAAATTGGTTCTCTCATGTGGCCAAATTATAGTCTAATTTGTTACCAGTTTCCCAGCCTAACAGTGATTTACTTTTCTTCATACATCTTCACATTCCTAATCATGAGCTCTGAAGCAGCCTTTAAAGACTCAGAAGAAGCCCCAGAGACTAAAACTAAAGCTTTTCACTTCAAAGGACAGGGACAGAGGGGCTCGTACAAGATTCAAGTACTGTTGGTCTTTCTCAGGGGTTTGGCCTCCAAGATGGCATGCCGCTGAAGCTGCCTTTCTTTGGTACTGAAGCTGGTGTTGAGGGTATGAAGAGCCGTGGGTGTGTGGTACCTGCTAGGAGGAAATCCCAATGCTTTCAGGTGAAAATCTATTGCTGGGTCCATGCCTCTTCCCTTTCCCTGGTGTTGCCTTTGCTGATTTTCTTTTTTAAGGATTCATACAATTATTAATTATATTTATATATTTCTATATATATAGATTATATAAATATAGTATATATTATATATATAAATATATATATATTCTATATTTTCTAAATATAGTGCAAGAGTGGGGAATCCATATTATGCAAGTTATAAGCTGACTATTTTGATGTATTCCTAGCAACAGTGGCCTAAATCATACTTAGTTATGTAGTAAGCACTCTTTTTTTATTATATAGCCTAAGTTACAGAAGTTCATCAAACTTCTTAGGATTTTTTCCTTGGCATTCATATATACGCAGGTTTTAAATAGTTCAAATCCATTTGAGGTTGGTTTAGCAGTTATATTATTTCTAGAATAATCTGAGGATTTTTCTTTTTCAAGCATTTATTTTATGATGGTTTATCTAAGATGAAAATAACTAATCCTTTAAACATACAAAACCGTTTTAAAAACATTCATTGGTATTTTGTCTTTCTTTAAATAAAATTAAATATTTTTAAAAAATATTTCTCTCTTAATCTTCTTAAAATTATCAATGCATTACTTTATTGGTTTTGAAATGTACCTTTTCATTTCCATAGCAACTTCCATCCTATTAAGGTTATATTTATCAGTATGCAGCTTTGGTGTATTTTGTTGCTGGAGAATTTTGCTGGAAGGGATAGTAAGATAACATAGAAGTGTTTTTATTTAAGCCAAGTCCTAGATTTCTCAAAACCACTGCAAATTACAAAGGAGGCAGCAATAAGAAAGTTTTTTTTAATCAACACTGCATAAAGTAATTTGCCTTTACCATCATCCTGATACATAAAGTGCAAAATCATAACCATTTGCACACTGTGTGAGACAACAGGGTAAAGACTGAAAGTGATCACTGTTTCCGTGTAAATTTCCTTTTGGTCTGAGGCTAAAATTTGGCATCTGTGTGGTTGTCCAGGATTTGGCTAGGAGAAGGGTCGAGAAAGAAAAGCTGCCAGAGTGAACATTGCATTTCATTATACATAAGCATCTTCAAATGTTTTCAGTCTCATGGCTTATCCTCTTTCTATTGATTATCTCATGAATAGAAACAAAACATTGTGAGTTTGAGTTGGATAAATATATATTTTGTGTTTGAAATGGTATTATGCCTTAGAACTATGGAAAGTATGCCGTTCTGGGCAATGTTAAGCAAAGAGTGAATTTAAATAGATTTTGCAGGGGAAATAAATGTCATAAAAGAATAACTTAGAGAAAAGAAGAACATAAGTCTTATATTAAATACTTAATTTTGTATAATGACTAACACGTTGTCAACCATTTATTTACATTAAATCATTATGCTAGTAATTCTTCATGATAATTAATTTCCTTATTTTTGTTGTGAGTTTATTAGTAAGAAATGGCATCATTCCAGCCTTTTCAGTGCTCCTCTCCCAGATTAGAAAAGAAGAGAACAAAACAGGTTGGGAAAAATGAAACATGTGAGGTGAATGTGTTAGTTGCTTAGTCGTGTCCGACTCTTTACATCCCCATGGACTGTAGCTCCCCAGGCTCCTCTGTCCATGAAATTCTCCAGGCAAGGAGTTAGTAGCAATTTCCTTTTCCAGGGAATCTTCCCGACACAAGGATTAGACCCAGGTTTCCTGCTTTGCAAGAAGATTCTTTGCCACTGTGCCTCCAGGGTACTCCCAGTTGAAGGATTTGAAGGCCTTGGCTTCATTTTTGTGCTTGTTTCCCTTTGTCATTATATTTCTTCCTTTTTCTTGTTCTAGTGTTGTTAAAACAGTTTTTTATCCAAATTATCTGGAGTGCAGTTTTAAGGTAAACTCCTTTAGTTGTAGTAAATAATGTTCTTGGTTTTTAAGTAATTAAAAAAAAACAACAACTCTAATTTATCATGCTTTATGTAATTTATAGATTATTTGATTATTTAATCAACATGGGATGATAAATATTTTCTCAAAACATAATTAAAATAAATATAATTTATGAATGTAATGAATATGATGTTAGTTTTATTAATTAAGAAATCTTGAAGTGGAAAATTGAGTTACCATATTTCCTCTAGGTTTATTTCCCAGCTTACACAATGACATCAAAATAATGCTGGAATTATTTGGCCTATGCAATTTTATCTTTCATATTTTCCATGTTTAGAACATCTTCTATTTTTTCCTTCTGAGAGGAAAAAAAATCTAAAATCTGGTAACAAATGAAGATCTATAAGAGGTGATGGTTCATTAAGCTGTTTAATCTTAAAAATGTTTGCCTTCTATTTACTTTGACTATCATCTCCCCTCCTTTTTTTAATGCTATATTAGGTGGCACTAGTGGTAAAGAACCTGCCTACAATACAAGAGACTTAAGAGGCGTGGGTTCAATCCCTGGGATGGGAAGATCCCCTGGAGGAGGGCATGACAACCTACTCCAGTGTTCTTTAGTATTATTATTATTATTACTTTGAAAAAAAAATCTATTTATTGTTTTTAATTGAGTTGCATTACAGAATTTTGTTGTTTTCTATCAAACATCAACATGAATCGCCATAGGTACACATATGTCCCCTCCAATATGAGCCTGCCTCCCATCTGCCTCCCCATCCCACCCCTCTAGGTTGATACAGAGCCCCTCTTTGAATTCCCTGGGTCATATAGCAAATTCTCATTGGCTATCTATTTTACATATGTTAATGTAAGTTTCCATATTACCCTCTTTATAAATCTCACCTCTCCTCCCCCTATCCTGTGTCCATATATCTGTTAGCTATGTCTATTTCTCCATTGCTGCCCTGCAAATAAATTCATCAGTACCATCTTTCTAGATGCCATGCATATGCTTTAGTATATGATATTTATATTTCTGACTTACTTCATTGTGTATAACAGGCTCTAAGTTCATCCACCTCATTAGAACTGACTCAAATGTGTTCCTTCTTATGGGTGAGTAATACTCCATTGTATATATGTACCATAGCTTTATCCATTCATCTGTTGATGTACATCTAGAGTAGTGGAATGCTATATTAGGTGACTTACATGTCCTAGCTCTTGTAAATAGTGCTGCAATGACCATTGGGGTACATATGTGTTTTTCAATTTTGATTCCCTCAAGATATATGCCTAGGAGTGGAATTTCTGGGTCATATAGTGGTTTTATCCCTAGGTTTTTTTAGGAATCTCCATACCATTTCCCATGGTGACTGTATCAATTTAATCTACCACCAACAGTGCAAGAGTGTTACATTTTCTCCACACCCTCTCCACAATTTATTGTTTGTAGACTTTTTGATGATTGCCATTCTGACCAGTGTGAGGTGATATCTCATTGTAGTTTTGATTTGTATTTCTCTAATAATGAGCAATGCTGAGAATCTTTTCATGTGTTTGTTAGCCATCTGTATGTCTTCTTTGGAGAAATGTCTGTTTAGGTTTTTTCCCCACTGATTGGGTTGTTTGTTTTTCTGATATTGACTTGTAAGAGCTGCTTGTATATTTTGGAAATTAATCCATTATCAGTTGTTTCATTTGCTATTATTTTCTCCCATTCTGAGGGTTGCCTTTTCACCTTGTTTGTAGTTTCCTTTGCTGTGCAAAAAATTTTTAGCTTAATTAGGCCCCACTTGTTTATTTGTTTATTTTTGTTTTTATTTCCATTACTCTAGAAGGTGAGTCATAGAGGATCTTGCTTTGATTTGTGTCACTGAATATTCTGCCTATGTTTTCCTCTAAGAGTTTTATAGTTTCTGGTCTTACATATAGGTCTTTAATTCATTTTGAGTTTACCTTTGTGAATGGTATAAGGAAGTGTTCTAATTTCATTCTTTCACATGTATCTGTCCAGTTTTCCCAGCACCACTCATTGAAGAGGCTGTTTTTGCCCCCATTGTATATTCTTGCCTCCTTTGTCAAAAATAAGGTACCTATAGGTGCATGAGTTTATTTCTGGGCTTTCTATCTTGTTCCATTGGGCTACATTTCTGTTTTTGTGCCAGTACCATACTATCTTGATGGCAGTAGCTTTTTAGTATAACCTGAAGGTTGATTCCTCCAGCTCCACTCTTCTTTCTCAAGACTGCATTGGCTATTCCGGGTCTTTTGTGTTTCCATATGAATTGTGAAATTTTTGTTCTAGTTCTGTGAAAAATGTCATAGGTACTTTGATAGGGATTGCATTGAATCTGTAGATTGCATTTGGTAGTATAGTCATTTTCACAATATTGATTCTTCCAACCCAGGAAATTGGAATATATCTCCATCTGTCTATGTTATCTTTGATTTCTTTCATCAGTGTCATAATATTCTGTATACAGTTCTTTGTCTCCTTAGGTAGATTTATTTCTAGATATTTTATTCTTTTTGTTGCAATGGTGAATGAGATTGATTGTTTAATTTCTCTTTCTGATATTTCATTGTTCAGTTCACTCAGTCGTGTCCAACTCCTTGTGACTCCCTGGAATTCAGTACCCCAGGCTTCCCTGTCAATCATCAAATCCTGGAGTTTACTCAAACTTATGTCCATTGAGTCAGTGATGCCATCCAACCATTGCATCCTCTGTCGTCACCTTCTCCTTCCAACTTCAATCTTTCCGAGCATCAGGGTCTTTTCAAATGAGTCAGTTCTTCGCATCAGGTGGCCAAAGTATTGGAGTTTCAGCTTCAGCATCAGTCCTTCCAATGAATGTTCAGGACTGATTTCCTTTAGGATTGACTTGTTGGCTCTCCTTTCAGTCTAAGGGACTCTCAAGAATCTTCTCCAACACCACAGTTCTAAAGCATCGATTCTTCAGTGATCAGCCTTCTTTATGGTCCAATTCTCACATCCATACATGACTACTAGAAAAACGATAGCTTTGACTAGATGGACCTTTGTTGGCAAAGTAATGTCTCTGCTTTTTAATATGCTGTCTACGTTGGTCATAGTTTTTCTTCCAAGGAGCAAATGTCTTTTAATTTCATGACTGCAGTCACCATTTGCAGTGATTTTGGAGGCGCCCCCCCCCCCCCCCCCCCCGCTAAAATAAGATGGTAAAGCATCTGCCTACAATGCAGGAGACCTGGGTTCAATCCCTGGGTCAGGAAGATCTCCTGGAGAAGAAAATGGCAACCCATTCCAGTATACTTACCTGGAAAATCCCTTGGATGGAGGAGCCTGGTAGGCTACAGTCCATAGGTTTCAAAGAGTCAGACACGACTGAGTGACTTCACTTACTTCACTCACTCACTCACTCACTCATAAAATAAAGTCTGTCACTGTTTCCACTGTTTCCCTATCTACTTGCCATGAAGTGATGGGACCAGAGGCCATGATCTTAGTTTTCTGAATGTTGAGTATTAAGACAAGTTTTTCACTCTCCTCTTTCACTTTCATCAAGAGGCTCTTTAGTTCTTTTTCACCTTCTGCCATAAGGGTAGTGTCATCTGCATATCTGAGGTTATTGATATTTCTCCCAGTAATCTTGACTCCAGCTTGTGCTTCATCCAGCCCAGTGTTTTTCATCATGTACTCTGCATATAAGTTAGTATATAGGAATGCAAGTGATTTCTGTGTATTGACTTTGTATCCTGTGACTTTGCTAAATTTACTGATTAACTGTAGTCGTTTTCTAATACTATCTTTAGTGTTTTCTGTGTATAGTATCATGTCATCTGCAAACAGTGAGAACTTTACTTCTTCTTTTCCAATCTGGGTTCCCTTTATTTCTTCTTCTTCTCTGATTGCCATAGCTAGGACTTCCAAGGCTGTTTTGAACAATAGTTGTGAGAGTGCACACCCTTATCCTTTTCCTGATCTTAGATGGAATGCTTTCAGCTTTTCACCATTGAGAATAATGCTTGCTGTGGACTTATCATATATAGAGTTTACTATATTGAGGTAGGTTCCCTCTATGCCCATTTTTAAAAGACTTTTAATCATAAATGGGTGCTGAATTTTGTCGAAGGCTTTTTCTTCTTCTATTGATATTATTACATGATTTTTATCTTTCAATTTCTTATTATGTATCATATTGATTAATTTGCATATATTGAAGAATCCTTGCATCTCTGGAATAAACCCAACTGGATCATGCTGTATGAGCTTTTTAATATATTGTTGAATTCTGCTTGATAGAATTTTGTTGAGGAACTTTGCATGTATCAGTGATATTGGCCTCATTTTATTTTGTGTGTGTGTTGTCTTTGTTTTTGTATCAGGGTGATGGTGGCCTTGTAGAATGAGTTTGGAATTGTTCTTTCCTCTGCAATTTTTTGAAAGAGTTTTAGAAAGATAAGCAATATCTCTTCTCTAAAAGTTTGATAGAATTCATCTGTGAAGCCCTCTAGTCCTGGACTTGTGTTATTGGGGAGATGTTCTTATCAGTTTCTCTTTCAATGCTTGTAATTGGGTTGTTCATAATTTTTATTTCTTCCTGGTTCAGTCTTGGAAGATTGAACTTTTCTAAGAATCTGTCCATTTCTTCCAGTTTATTCATTTTTTTTTTTTTTTGCCATATAGTTGTTCATAATAGTCTCATAATCCTTTGTATCTCTGCATTGTCTGTTGTAACCCCTCCTTTTTCATTTCTAATTTTGTTGATTTGATGCTTCTCTCTTTTTCTTGATGAGTGTGACTAAAAGTTTCTCTGTTTTATTTATCATCTCAAAGAACAAGCTTTTAGTTTCATTAATCTTTACTACTGCTTATTTCATTTCCTTTTTATTTATTTCTGCTCTTAATGTCATGATTTTTTTTTTTCCTTCTGCTAACTTTGGAGTTTTTTTGTGGTTGTTGTCCTTGTTTTTCCTGTTGTTTTATGTGTAAAATTAGGTTATCTATTTAATGTTTTTGTTGTCTCCTAAGGTAGTATTGTATTGCTATAAACTCAGAACTGCTTTTGCTGCATCCTGTGGGTTTTGAGTTATCATGTTTTCATTGACATTTGTTTCTAGGAACTTTTTGATTTTCCTTTGAGTTCTTCAGTAACCTGTTGTTACTTAGAAATGTATTGTTTAATTTCCATGTGTCTGTTTTTAATTTTTTTTTTCTTGTAATTGATATTTAGTTTCAAAACATTGTGGTCAGAAAAGATGCTTGATATGATTTCAGTTTTCTTAAATTTACTGAGGTTTTATTTGTGACCCAAGATTTTGTCTATCCTGGAGAAGTTTCCATGTGCACTTGAGAAGAAGGATGGAATGTCCTGAAGATAACAATGAGATCCCTTTGATCTAATGTGTCAAAGAAGACTTATGTTTCCTTATTAATTTTCTGTTTTGATGGTCAGTCCATTGGTGTATGTGGGGTGTTAAAGTTTCCTTCTATTATTGGGTTACTTTTGGTTTCTCCTTTTTTGTCTGTTAGTGTTTGTCTTACATTATTGAGGTGTCCCTATGTTGAATGCCTAGATATTTACAATTGTTTTGTCTGATAGGAGGATTCCTACTCCAGCTGTCTTTTGATTTCCATTTGCATGGAATATATTTTCCATCCTCTCACTTCCAGTCTATATGTATCTTTAGGTCTGAAGTGGGTTTCCTTTCTTTGTGTTTAATCTTTCGAGTTGGACATGACTGAGCGACTGAATTGAACTGAATTTGATTTTTACATGTCTTGGCATGTTTCTCCTTCAGTTTATCCTGTATGGGACTCTTTGCATTTATTGGACTTGATTACCTATTTCCTTTCCCATGTTGGAAAAAGTTCTCAACTATAATCTCTTTAAAATTTTTCTCAAACCCTTTCTTTGTCTCTTCTTCTGGAACCCCTATAATTAGAGTGTTGGTGCATTTAATATTGTCCCAGAAGTCTCTGAGACTATCATCAGTTATTTTCATTCTTTGTATTTGATTCTGCTCTTCAGCAGTTATTTCCACCATTCCACTATCTTCCAGCTCACTGATCTACTCTTCTGATTCAGATATTCTGCTAATGATTCCTTCTAAAATATTTTTAAATGCAGTCATTGTGTTGTTTGTCTCTGTGTGTTTATTCTTTAATTCTTCTAGATCTTTGTTAATTGGTTCTTGTCTTTTCTCCATTCTATTTGAAAGGTTTTGGATCATCTTTACTATCATTATTCTGAATCCTTTTTCAGGTAGTTTGCTTGTTTCTTCTTCATTTATTTGGACTTGTGCATTTCTAGGTTTTTCCTTCATTTGCACAGTATTTCTCTGCCTTTTCATTATTTATTTATTTTTTAATCTTCTTGTGTTTGAAATCTCCTTTTCCCAAGCTTAAAGGGTGGATTTTTTTCTTTCTTTTGATTTCTGTCCTCATAAGGTTGGTCTAGTGGTTTGTGTAAGTCTCATGTCGGGTGTGATTTTTGCTTGCTTTGGCCAGAGGAGGTGAGGGGTTTTTTTTGTTGTTGTTGTTTGTTTGTTTGTTCCCCCCTCTGATAGGCATGGCTGAGTGAGGGGGTAATCCTGTTTACTGATGATTGGATTTGATTTTTGTCTTGCTTGTTGTTTGAATGAGGCATCCTGCACAGGGTGCTGCTGGCAGTTTTGCATACTAGTGGTTGCCTTTGTGGGAGTTCTCACTATTTGATACTCCCTAGGATTAGGAGTTTTCTGGTAGTGTAGAGTCTTAGAGTCAGCACTTCCACTCTGAAGGCTCAGGGCTTGATCTCTGGCTGGGCATGGAGATTTCACAGGTGGTTTATTATGACATTAAATGGGTTAATACAAATATACAAAAATGGGAAACAAAAGATGCAACCCCAGACACATGGCAATTATAAAACAGGGAAATAACTAAAATAATGTAATAGATACACCCATAATCAAAACCCAAACCATCAAAAAAAAAAAAAAAAGTGCAATAGATTGACCCCATGAACAAAGGAAACTGAAAATGATATCCTCCAGTTAAGAACAAAACTAACTATAGAACAAATACTGTAAAACAAAACTAAAGCAAAGTACCAACTTGGAAATAAAGCAACAAAAACAAAACAAACAAATATAGTGAGAAAAAGAAAGAAAAGAAAGAATAGAAATGCAAAGTTAAATAGAAGTAGATAAAGAAAATTTCTATATATTAAGGATTAACTGTAATGGGAAAAGAACAGTAGGAAAAGCAAATGAAAGGATAAATGTAGAAAAAGATAATAAATTTTGAAAATTTAAAAATTAAGATTAATGAAAAAGAGAGAGGTAAAAAGAAAAAAAAAAAAGAAATAGAAAAAAGAAAAACCCACAGATCCTCAAAAGGTTAGCATAGAGTCAGAAGTATATGAGAAATAAAAAGTGTGATTAAAAAAAAACAATTTTCAAAAGCTTCAATAGATTTAATAGCACTAATAAAATAGACAACTATAACAACGGGGGGGGGGGGGGACAAGGAAAAGTAGAAAAAAAAATCCAGAAGAAACTACAGAATAAGTCAACATATAAAAATAATAAATGTTTTTCTTGAGTCTCTGCTGTTAGCATCCTTGCCCTCGCTGGAAGTCACAGTCCACCTCACCTCCCTAGGATGCCCTCCAACACTACACTTGTCTCTGGACCTGTTTGGGGGCAGCTCAGACTCTAATCTGGTCCTGCTCCTGTGTATTCTTGCCTCCAATGTCCACAGCTGTCAGAACGACTGCATTTTCTTTTGTGAGAACTCTCAATGTTCTTTCATATAGTCCATAGACACAGAGTCTGCCTCATTGATCATATGGATTTAATCTGCCACTTGTACAACTTGTGGGAAGATTTTGAGTCCTCTTCCTTAGCCACACTGCCCCTGGGCTTCAACTGTGGTTTTATTTCCACCTCTTCATGTGGGGCGTCCACAGGGGTTTGCTCCGAGGTTGTCCTGGAGGATGTAAGTCTGCCCCAGTAAGCGCCAGAGGAGGAGGTGGAGCAGCTGCTTGGTTTGCAAGGGCCCTGGTGGCACCAGCAACTCTGGGGAGCTGGCATCTAGGGCAGCAGGAAATACAGTGCTCTAGAAGGGTATGGCAACCCATTCCAGTATTCTTGCCTGGAAAATCCCCTGGATAGAGAAGCCTGGCAAGCCACAGTCCACAGGGTCACAAAGAGGTGGACACAGCTGAAGCACTCCCACATGGGCAGACACGGGACCTTTTCTAGCCTGTGGCAGCTCTGTCCCAGTGAGGATTGAGCATGAAGGTGGTGCAGCTGCTTGGGCGGCAGGGACCCCTGACCCCCAGCGTGCATGGACTGCCTCAGCCACAGGAGCTATGGTCCTATCAGATTGTTTATCTAGCCTCTGGCAGCTGGCAATAGGAAGGCCTCTTAGGCTAGTCCTTCTCCATTGTTCCACCCATTCAGGCACTTAGAGGTCTCCCCTGCCCAGGGTCCTTCTCTGTTGCTTGGCACATCAGGCACATAAAGAGGCCCCCCTGGCTGGGGTCTTCTCTGTGTCCAGCACGTCAGGCACTTACAGGGACACCCTGCCTGCGGTTTGCCTCAGGTGCTTGAAGACCCAGCCTCTCTATTGTTCAGCAGCAGGTGATGGCATGTGACAGGTGATGGCTGCACCCCCTACGCATGACTCAGCAGCATCGCCTTGCTTCCAGTGGTTGCCTGGCTCTCCTCCAGGGGCATTTCCTACCATAATGTCCTCCCTCACATCCCCTCGGGCTGCCTCCTCACAGTCAACATCAGACCTTGCCTTCGGATTGTTCCAAAATCCCTATGCTGAAGCTCCCAGTCACTGTGCCTCCTAGGGGACCCACGTTCCTTCCCAGGGTACATATAGCTGTGACAAGGATTATCTGTATGATACTCACTCCATTTAGTCTGTCACAGGCCAGCTGTTTCACCTTCAGTCCTAAATGTTTCTCCTTGACTGAAACAATGGCCCCAATATGGGATTGGACCCCTGCTTCAGTTCCCTCACCCACCAAAGGGCCAGTCCTACTAACGCTCCTGTTTTTACTCCTGGTTCCCTCATCCTACTGAGTTTTGCATGGTTCTATATATTCTTTTCCAGTGGTCAGGTAATCCTGTCTGCTCGCAGCTGGTGTTCTGCAAGCACTTCTGTATCTGAAGATGTGTTCCTGATGCACCTGTGGAAAGAGATGTGCTCCACATCCACCTACTCCTCCGCCATCTTACACCAGTATTCTTGCCAGAGAATCCCATAGACAGAGGAGCCTGATGGGTTACAGTTCATGTGGTCACAAAGAGTCAGATCTGACTGAAGTGACTTAGCATGCACACACATGCCATTAATGTGCTATAACTAAATGGCTTTTACTCTATGATTCACTTACATTTTGTCTTGGATCAGTTCTTTCTCTGGAATTCCAAACTCAGTACTCAATTTTATCCCCTAAACTTTACACCTGTTCTTCTAATTCAGTCTAATGCAGGACTCAAGCTGAATACATGGCCCTTCCTAGATCTATCACTCCCACACTGAGTGATCTTGGGCAAGTCACCTTAACAGTCTCGGCTTCCCCAGCCAGCTGAAAGAGGTAACACCAGAGATATGCCTGGGGATGTGTCTGGAGGTGCCCAGTAATAGTTTGCTCTTATGGTCAACTCTTCCCTCCTTGACCTCCCCACTCAGAGAGTTTTCCATTTCTGTCAGTTGAACTACCACCCACTCAGCAAATCACATTTTTCACTTTTTCCTTTTCTTTGCCTTCCACATCAAATCCATGAAATCCCACCAATTTGTTTTTTCTTTGATCCCAAGTCTATACTCTGGGTCTGTATCTACTATTGCCTGGGTGATTTCATAGTTAGCTTTTACTGTTTTTCCTTCCTTATTTAGTTTTTATAACTTGTTACAGAAAACTTCTGAAATACAATTCTGTGTGTCCTTCCTTCTTTACTAATAATTTTTCATAGGATTATATCATGAATACCTACAAGATAAAGTGAAACTTGCAATGTTTTAGATGTAGGACCCTCAATCGTGGGTGCTGGGGCATTTCCCACTCTGTCTTTACCGTTCTCTTTGCAAACCTTTCCTCCTGTTACATGAAGCTGTTCTGATTGCATGCATGCACCATGTGATTTTCTTTCATGGCCTCTGTTTATGCTCCCCATAACCTCACAGCATCTTTTTCTGGATGCCCTGTGGCCAAAATCATAGCCACATTTCACAAGTATGGCTCCAGTCCCACTTAGTCGCAGTAATCCAGTTATTTATTAATACAAATTTTCACTTCATCTGTATGTTTCACCACTTTCTGCTTTATTTTAGCTATATGGTCTTTCTCGCCATAAGCTTCTTGATGGCAGAATCCATATCTTCAGCTTGGAATTCACTCAAAAGTAACAAAACTCTTCCTATATTACTTCAAAATATGTGTTGGATAAATAAATGGATATGTATTGATTTAGTTATCATTCATGTGATTCCCAAAAGGATTTAAGAAAATCTGTGAGAAAAATTGATGAATATAGCTATAAAAAGTGTGCAATCTTTATTAATGGTAGATTGTCTGTCATATGAGAATTGTCCCAACTTTTCCACTCATTGCTTATGAAATACTTTGAGACTCCAAATCAATTTATTTTTACTCTGGTTTAGAATTTCCATTAAGAAGTACTAAGCCAGTTGGATCTTAAAACTTCAGAGTTACGTTAAAAATATTAGAAGTGTTTCTTTTATTTTTTTCCCATTTATTTTTATTAGTTGGAGGCTAATTACTTTACAATATTGTAGTGGTTTTTGTCATACATTGACATGAGTCAGCCATGGATTTACATGTATTCCCCATTCTGATCCCCCCTCCCACCTCCCTCTCCACCCGATTCCTCTGGGTCTTCCCAGTGCACCAGGCCGGAGCACTTGTCTCATGCATCCAACCTGGCCTGGTGATCTCTTTCACCCTAGATAATATACATGTTTTGATGCTGTTCTCTCAAAACATCCCACCCTCGCCTTCTCCCACAGAGTCCAAAATTCTGTTCTGTACATCACTGTCCCTTTTTCTGTTTTGCATATAGGGTTATCGTTACCATCTTTCTAAATTCCATATATATGCATTAGTATACTGTATTGGTCTATCTTTCTGGCTTACTTCACTCTGTATAATGGGCTCCAGTTTCATCCATCTCATTAGAACTGATACAAATGAATTCTTTTTAATGGCTGAGTAATATTCCATTGTGTATATGTACCACAGGTTCCATATCCATTCGTCTGCTGATGGGCATCTAGATTGCGTCCATGTCCTGGCTATTATAGACAGTGCTGTGATGAACATTGAAGTACACATGTCTCTTTCAGATCTGGTTTCCTCAGTGCGTATGCCCAGAAGTGGGATTGCTGGGTCATATGGCAGTTCTAATTCCAGTTTTTAAGAAATCTCCACACTGTTCTCCATAGCGGCTGTACTAGTTTGCATTCCCACCAACAGTGTAAGAGGGTTCCCTTTTCCACACCCTCTCCAGCATTTATTGCTTGTAGACTTTTGGATAGCAGACATCCTGACTGGCATGTAATGGTACCTCATTGTGGTTTTGATTTGCATTTCTCTGATAATGAGTGATGTTGAGCATCTTTTCATGTGTTTGTTAGCCATCTGTATGTCTTCTTTGGAGAAATGTCTGTTTAGTTCTTTGGCCCATTTTTTGATTGGGTCATTTATTTTTCTGGAATTGAGCTGCAGGAGTTGCTTGTATATTTTTGAGATTAATCCCTTGTCTGTTGCTTTGTTCGCTTTTATTTTCTCTCAATCTGAGGGCTGTCTTTTCACCTTGCTTATAGTTTCCTTTCTTGCGCAAAAGCTTTTAAGTTTCATTAGGTCCCATGTGTTTATTTTTGCTTTTATTTCCAATATTCTGGGAGGTGGGTCATAGAGGATCCTGCTGTGATTCATGTCGGAGAGTGTTTTGCCTATGTTCTCCTCTAGGAGTTTTATAGTTTCTGGTCTTACATTTAGATTTTTAATCCATTTTGAGTTTATTTTTGTGTATGGTGTTAGAAAGTGTTCTAGTTTCATTCTTTTACAAGTGGTTGACCAGTTTTCCCAGCACCACTTGTTAAAGAGGTTATCTTTTTTCCATTGTATACTCTTGCCTCCTTTCTCGAAGATAAGGTGTCCATAGGTTTGTGGATTTATCTCTGAGCTTTCTATTCTGTTCCATTGATCTATATTTCTGTCTTTGTGCCAGTACCATATTGTCTTGATGACTATGGCTTTGTAGTAGAGTCTGAAGTCAGGCAGGTTGATTCCTCCAGTTCCATTCTTCTTTCTCAAAATTGCTTTGGCTATTCGAGGTTTTTTGTATTTCCATACAAATTGTGAAATTATTTGTTCTAGTTCTGTGAAAAATACCGTTGGTAGCTTGATAGGGATTGCAGTGAATCTATAGATTGCTTTGGGTAATATAGCCATTTTGACAATATTGATTCTTCCAGTCCATGAACATGGTATATTTCTCCATCTGTTTGTGTCCTCTTTGATTTCTTTCATCAGTGTTTTATAGTTTTCTATGTATAGGTCTTTTGTTTCTTTAGGTAGATATATTCCTAAGTATTTTATTCTTTTTGTTGCAAAAATGATATTGTTTCCTTAATTTCTCTTTCTATTTTCTCATTGTTAGTGTATAGGAAAGCAAGGGATTTCTGTGTGTTAATTTTATATCCTGCAACTTTACTATATTCATTAATTAGCTCTAGTAATCTTCTGGTAGAGTCTTTAGGGTTTTCTATGCAGAGGATCATGTCATCTACAAACAGTGAGAGTTTCACTTCTTCATTTCCTATCTGGATTTATTTTACTTCTTTTTCTGCTCTGATTGCTGTGGCCAAAACTTCCAACACTATGTTGAATAGTAGTGGTGAGAGTGGGCACCCTTGTCTTGATCCTGATTTAAGGGGAAATGCTTTCAATTTTCATCATTGAGGGTAATACTTGCTGTGGGTTTGTCATATATAGCTTTTACTATGTTGAGGTATGTTCCTTCTATTCCTGCTTTCTGGAGAGTTTTTGTCATAAATGGATGTTGAATTTTGTCAAAGGCTTATTCTGCATCTATTGAGATAATCATATGGTTTTTATCTTTCAATTTGTTAATGTGGTGTATTACATTGATTGATTTGTGGATATTAAAGAATCCTTGCATTCTTTGGATAAAGTCCACGTGGTCATGATGTATGGTCTTTTTAATATGTTGTTGGATTCTGTTTGCTAGAATTTTGTTAAGGATTTTTGCATCTATGTTCATCAGTGATATTGGCCTGTAGTTTTCTTTTTTTGTGGCATCTTTGTCTGGTCTTGGAATTAGGGTGATGATGGCCTCATAGAATGAGTATGGAAGTTTACCTTCCTCTGCAATTTTCTGGAAGAGTTTGAGTAAGATAGGTGTTAGCTCCTCTCTAAATTTTTGGTAGAATTCAGCTGTGAAACCATCTGGTCCTGGGCTTTTGTTTTCTGGAAGATTTCTGATTACAGTTTCGATTTCCATGCTTGAGATGGGTCTGTTAAAATCTTCTATTTCTTCCTGGTTCAGTTTTGGAAAGTTATACTTTTCTAAGAATTTGTCCATTTCTTCCAAGTTGTCCATTTTATTGGCATAGAGCTGCTGGTAGTAGTCTCTGATGATCCTTTGTATTTCAGTGTGGTCTGTTGTGATCTCTCCATTTTCATTTCTAATTTTGTTAATTTGGTTCTTCTCCCTTTGTTTCCTAATGAGTCTTGCTAACGGTTTGTCAATTTTGTTTATTTTTTCAAAGAACCAGCTTTTAGCTTTGTTGATTTTTGCTATGGTCTCTTTAGTTTCTTTTGCATTTATTTCTGCCCTGATTTTTAAGATTTCTTTCCTTCTACTAACCCTGGGGTTCTTCATTTCTTCCTTCTCTAGTTGCTTTACGTGTAGAGTTAGGTTATTTATTTGACTTTTTTCTTTTTTCTTGAGGTAAGCCTGTAACGCTATGAACCTTCCCCATAGCACTGCTTTTACAGTGTCCCATAGGTTTTGGGTTGTTGAGTTTTCATTTTCATTCATTTCTATGTGTATTTTGATTTCTTTTGATTTCTTCTATAATTGGTTGGTTATTCAGAAGTGTATTATTTAGCCTCCATATATTTGAAATTTTAATATTTTTTTTTCCTGTAATTGAGATCTAATCTTACTGCACTGTGGTCAGAAAAGATGACTGGAATGATTTCAATTTTTTTGAATTTACCAAGGCTAGATTTATGGCCAAGGATGTGGTCTCTTCTGGAGAAGGTTCCGAGTGCACTTGAGAAAAAGGTGAAGTTGATTGTTTTAGGGTGAAATGTGCTATAGATATCAATTAGGTCTAGCTGGTCCATTGTGTCATTTATGTTTCCTTGTTAATTTTCTGTTTAGTTGATCTATCCACAGTTGTGAGTGGGGTATTAAAGTCTCCCACTATTATTGTGTTACTATTAATTTCCTCTTTCATACTCGTTAGCATTTTCCTTACATATTGTGGTGCTCCTATGTTGGTTGGGTGCATATATATTTATAATTGTTAGATCTTCTTCTTGGATTGATCCTTTGATCATTATGTAGTGTCCTTCTTTGTCTCTTTTCACAGCCTTTATTTTAAAGTCTATTTTATCTGATATGAGTGTTGCGACTCCTGCTTTCTTTTGGTCTCTGCGTGAAATATTTTTTTCCAGCCAAATTTCCAGTGAATTTCCTCCAAAATTCACTTTTGAGGTGGGTCTCTTGTAGACAGCATATCCATTCAGTGAGTCTTTGTCTTTTGGTTGGGGCATTCAACCCATTTACATTTAAGGTAATTATTGATAGATATGGTCCTGTTGCCATTTACTTTGTTGTTTTGGGTTCGCACTTATACAACCTGTCTGTGTTTCCTGTCTAGAGAAGATCCTTTAGCGTTTGTTGAAGAGCTGGTTTGGTGGTGCTGAATTCTCTCAGCTTTTGCTTTTGTAAAGCAAAAGCTTTTGTAAAGCTTTTGAATTCTCCTTCATATATGAATGAGATCCTTGCTGCGTATAGTAATCTAGGTTGTAGGTTATTCTCTTTCATTACTTTAAGTATGTCCTGCCGTTCCCTTCTGGCCTGAAGGGTTTCTAATGATAAATCAGCTGTTATCCTTATGGGAATCCCTTTGTGTGTTATTTTTTGTTTCTCCCTTGCTGCTTTTAATATTTGTTCTTTGTGTTTGATCTTTGTTAACTTGATTAATATGTGTCTTGGGGTGTTTCACCTTGGGTTTATCCTGTTAGGGACTCTCTGGGTTTCTTGGACTTGGGTGGCTATTTCCTTCCCCAATTTAGGGAAGTTTTCAGCTATTATCTCCTCGAGTATTTTCTCATGGCCTTTCTTTTAGTCTTCTTCTTCTGGGACTCCTATGATTCGAATGTTGGGGTGTTTCATATTGTCCCAGAGGTCCCTGAGGTTGTCCTCATTTCTTTTGATTCTTTTTTCTTTTTTCCTCTCTGCTTCATTTATTTCCACCATTTTATCTTCTACCTCACTTATCCTATCCCCTGTCTCCATTATTCTACTTTTGGTTCCCTCCAGAGTGTTTTTGATCTCATTTATTGCATTATTCATTTTTAATTGACTCTTTTTTATTTCTTCTAGGTCATCATTAAACATTTTTTGCATCTTTTCAATCTTTGTCTCCAGGCTATTTATCTGTAACTCCATTTTGTTTTCAAGATTTTGGATCATTTTTATTATCATTATTCTAAATTCTTTTTCAGGTAGATTCCCTATCTCCTCCTCTTTTGTTTGACTTGGTGGGCATTTTTCATGTTCCTTTACCTGTTGGGTATTTCTCTGCCTTTTCATCTTGTTTAGATTGCTGTGTCTGGAGTGGGGTTTCTGTATTCTGGTGGTCTGTGGTTCCTTTTTAATGTGGAGTTTTCACCCAGTGGGTGGGGTTGGACAATTGGCTTGTCAAGGTTTCCTGGTTAGGGAAGCTTGTGTCAGTGTTCTGGTGCATGGAACTGGATTTCTTCTCTCTGGAGTACAATGGAGTGTCCAGTAATTAGTTTTGAGATGGGTCTATGTGTTAGGTGTGACTTTGGGCAGCCTGTATGTTGACACTCAGAGCTATGTTCCTGCGTTGCTGGGGAATTTGTGTGGTATGTCTTGCTCTGGAACTTATTGGCTCTTGGGTGGTGGTTGGTTTCACTGTAGGTATAGAGGCTTTTGGATGATCTCTTATTACTTAATGTTCCATGTAGTCAGGAGTTTTCTGGTGTTCTCAGGTTTTGGGCTTAAGTCTTCTGCCTCTGGATTTCAGTTTTATTCTTCCAGTAGTTGCAAGACTTCTCCAACTATACAGCACTGATAATAAAACTTCTAGGTTAATGGTGAAAAGAATCTCCACCATGAGGGACAAGAGAGGTTCACAGAGTTACATGAAGAAGAGGAGAGGGAGGAGGGAGATAGAGATGAGCAGGAGGAAAAAAGGGGAGATTCAAGAGGAGAGAGACAGATCTACACAGTTCTCTGTTCCCAAAATGTTCTCCACAGCCCAGACACCTACAGAGATTCAAAGAATTGGACTGGGAAGAGAGGGGGAAGGAAGGAAATAGAGGTGTTCTGAGGTAGAATACGGAGAGTCAAAAGTGGGAGAGAGTAATCAACACACTCCTGAGTGAAAATGGGTACTGAATATTGGATTCTTAAATGTCCAAAATTGATATCAAATACTGAAAAACAAAGATTAAAAATCTAGAGTAGAGGTTAGACTCTTAAAAATACAATATTAAAAACAAAAACAAAAACACAAAATATTTTAGAAATATATATGAAGTTCAGTTTAAAAATATGGCTTCTCCTTTGTTTTTTGTTTTTTTTTTGGAAGGTTATAGGAAATGAAAATAAAAATTAAGGAGTAATAGAGGAGTAATAGAGGACTTTAGAAGAAAATAAGAGAGAAAAACAGGAAAAAAAATTTTTCCTATTTAAAAAAATAGTTAAAATATATGAAAATGAAAGTTAAGGAGTAATGGGGGTGTAATAGGGAATTTTAAAAGAAAATAAAAGAGAAAAAATTTTAAAAAAAGAAAGGAAAAAAATTTTTTTTTAATTAAAAGAAAAAAAAGTAAAAATATATCTAGGAATTTCTCTGGAGCTGTTGCGGTCAGTGTGGGTTTGGTTTGTTTCAGATAGCTCCTCGTTCCAGCTTACACTTCTCCATATCTATAGGCCCCTACCGGTGTAGTCGGTGTTACCTACAGGGATTTTAATCTGTTGCACCAGTCCCTTCTGAAGCGATTCCCTTTGTTTATTTGGCTTCTGTTTGCCGGTCTCTTCAGTGTCTAATTTCCCCCCTGACACAGGCAGGCGGAGGTGGTCTCTTGTTTAGGTTCGCTTGTTCAGTCGCGCTGCGGGGAGAGCGGGGTACTGCAGGCAGATATCGCTGTGTGTGGGGAGCACTCACCATGTTCCGGCCACACTGGGTTTGCCCCCGCTCATGGGTGTGTGCTCTCCCCGTCTACACTGCTCAGGCTCCCGGCTGCTCTATATGGAGTGGGCCCTGCATTGCCTGCGGTTCCAGTTTTTGGGTACTCCACAAAAGTGCGGACTCGGTTGGGCCTCAGTTTTGTGCCTTCCCCGGCCCGAGCAGCTCAGGCAGCCAGGAGCTTGACGGGTGCACTCTCCCCGGGTGTGGTGCGCCTTCTCCCCTCCACGGTCCCAGCCTCAGTTTCCACGCGCCAGTCGGGTGTGTGCGCCCTGTGTCTCTTCTTGGGAGCTGGCCTCTAGCCGTGACCCTCCTGGTGGATGTCGACCATCCAGAATCTCAGGAAGTCTTTGGTTAGAAACTGGAGGCCTGTTTGCGGTTTGGTAGGGGTGCCATCTCTGGGGCTGAGTTTGCCCCTTTCCCCTCCCCTCTGCCTCCTGCCTCCGGTGGGGATGGGCCGGTCCACAGCCGGCTAGCTCTTCTCTGGGATTGCTCAGTCCCTTTGTTCTGCGAACGGCTGGCAGGGTGTTTGGGCCGGTTAATTTTCTCTCTCTCTCTTGCTATGCCACAGTTTAAGTTGCTATCTCACGTTAGCTCCCTCCAATTGCCCTGAGGGCATTTGGGCCTGGTCCTTACCCTAAGCAATGCTGCCTGCTCTCCGTTCGGCCCCCACTTGCTGGTGGCGGATTCGGGCATCTGGGGTACTTTTCTGCTGGGAGTTGCTTTTAGGCATGTAATCTGTGGGTTTTATTTATTTTTCCTCCCAGTTAGTTTGCCCTCCGAGATTCGAAAACTTCCCCCACACCCGCCTGTGAGAGGGTTTCCTGGTGTTTGGAAACTTCCTCTATTAAGACTCCCTTCCCGGGACGGGTCTCCGTCCCTAGCTCTTTTTTCTCTCTTTTTATCTGTTATATTTTGTCCTATCTCCTTTTGAAGACGATGGGCTGCTTTTCTGGGCGCCTGATGTCTTCTGCTAGTGGTCAGAAGTTGTTTTGTGAAGTTTGCTCAGCGTTCAAATGTTCTTTCAATGAATTTGTAGGGGAGAAAGTGGTCTCCCCGTCCTATTCCTCCACCATCTTGGCTCCTCCCTCCTAGAAGTGTTTCTTTTAAACTAAATATCTCAAGTTAAAATTTTTTAATTTGAGTTATTTAATAAGCACTTTTAGTAAGGTGGTGTTTCCCATTCAGTAATATACATCATAGGAGAGAATATGTCTTAATGGATGATAATTTTTAATTCATGAACAATATTTATTTCTGCATAAATATCTTGTTGAACTGGGATTTTCCAGATTTTGTTGCCATAAATATTCAATAATATTTTAACAGTCGTTTAAATTCTTAACAACTTCACTAAAATATTTTTTACATGTTTGATGAAAATAGGTTATGTGATTTTTAAAGAGACAACAAACTTATTTAGAATGAACTATTCTCAGGATATTTTACATGATGCAAAAGGGTTATAATAAATGCACTTAACATTTGTTGTCTAACAGATGAAATTATGAATTTTTGACAACTTTTTAAACATACTTTTCAGTGATTCATTTAGTCAAAACAGATTCTGCCCTTTAAAAAGGGTCATTTCTGTCAGTATTCCAAATATACTCTATAGTTTAAGCTTTTAATTAGGAGCTTTGCCACAAAATGTTTGCATTAGGATTTTGGCATAAAATAAATATTGAACATCCTTAGATTTTTAGTTCCCAAGACATACAGTTAGCCATTTGTGTGTGTGTTTCAAATTCTTAAGAATAGCTGGTAACTTTAATTTACTTTGAAATAATTATTGACTGTCTTAATTTTAATTACTACTTGGTTTTGTTATATTATTAATAGTATAGCTTTTATTCTGCTGATGAAGTTTTAAGCATAAATTTTTATACTTATAAAACCTGAAGATATAGGAAAAGGCCAAAAACTAACCATGCTGATTAAAAAAAAAAGTTTATTGGAGTATAGTTACTTTCTAATGTTTTCTTAGTTTCTTGCTGTACAGCAAAGTGAATCAGCTGTAGGTACAGAGCTACCCTCTTTGAGCTCCTTCCCATCTAGGTGCCACAGAGCACTGCTCATCCCCTATAGCAGGTACTCATTAGTTCCCGGGATGAATTTTAGTCTGTGTTTTCATGTGCTCAGTTGTTTATTAGCTCACACACTTGTATATTCAACAAGTATTTACTGGGTACGCTAAAGTAGGAATGGAGCTACAGAGATACCTCAGATTCTGTAACTAACCCTACCTCCAAGTTAGAGTCAAGAGGATGAAAGACTCAGGGTCCAGAGCTTGCATTAACTGTTCAAACAGGAAGCAGTGGAATCTATACTGAAATCCAGATCCAGCCTTTCCTTCTTGTCATGATCCATCACCACAAGGTCATTACATCTCTACGCTACACATTTTCTTATGTTAAATGAAGGAAATAATCTGTATCTTCCCAACTCAAAGAATATGATGGGTTAAATGAGATCATGTGATTGAAAGCTTTTTCAGTTTCTGTGGAGAATGATGCCATAAGATTCTCAGGTACCATCATGTGATGGTTAGTTCAGTTCAGTTCAGTCGCTCAGTCGTGTCTGACTCTTTGAAACCCCATGAATCGCAGTACACCAGGCCTCCCTGTCCATCACCAACTCCCGGAGATTACTCAAACTCATGTCCATAGAGTTGGTGATGCCATCCAGCCATCTCATCCCCTTCTCCTCCTGCCCCCAATCCCTCCCAGTATTAGGGTATTTTCCAGTGAGTCAACTCTTCACATCAGGTGGCCAAAGTACTGGAGTTTCAGCTTCAGCATCAGTCCTTCCAATGAACACCCAGGACTGATCTCCTTTAGGATGGACTGGTTGGATCTCCTTGCAGTCCAAGGGGCTCTCAAGAGTCCTCTCCAACACCACAGTTCAAAAGCATCAATTTTTCAGTGCTCACCTTTCTTCACAGTCCAGCTCTCACATCCATACATGACCACTGGAAAAACTAGGTACCTTACATTAAATTTTATGAATCCTTACAGTAAATTTTATGAATTCATGGTGTTTTCCTTTAAGTAAAAGACTTAAAGCTGTGTTAGTATAGTTTGTGTTCCAACAACTCTTATATTATAAATTGTTACAGAAGTATTATATAAAATATGAAACAATATTATTTTCTGTAGTGTCTAGTTTTATATCAGGGTCTGGTTTTGTAGTGTTTGGTTTCAGACTCTTAAAATTACTCTGGGAGTGTTCTTTCCTTTACAGTCTTTTGGAAGAGTTTGAGAAGGATAGTATTAGCTCTTCTTTATATATTTATAAATATACATTTATATATTCATTTTCTTTGTAAAATTCTTTATATATTTATATGTTCTTTATATATTTGGTAAAATATTCTGCCTGTAAATTCAGGAGATGCCGATTTGATACCTAGGTCAGGAAGATCTCCTGGAAGAGGAAATGGCAATCCACTGCAGTACTCATGCCTAGAGAATCCCATGGACAGAGGAGCCTGGTGGTCTAAAGTTCATGGGGTTGTAAAGACTTAGACACAACTGAGTGACTGAGGATGCACACACACATATATTTGGTAGAATGCCCACATGGAGCCATCACACGCTGGGCTTCTGTTTGTTTTGAGTTTTCATTGTTAAAAATCAATTTCACTACTAAGCATTGCTCATATAGATATAGAGAAAAAAGTAGTCGCAGCAGTGGGAAGAGGGAAGGGGAAGACAGGATAGGGGTAAAGGATCAAGAGATGCAAGCTACTATGTATGAAATAAATAATCAACTGGGCATACAGCACTGAGGAATATAGCTATTACTTCATAATAATTTAAAAATAAGACATCAAGTATGGAATAGTAATATAACCATAGAATGAAAATGATGCTTGCTGATATGTAATGCACATGCACTTGAAACAAAAATCTTTATAATTGAATATATAAGGTTTGGCTTTTTTGTTGTTAATATTGTTATTAGCAAATTGGGAATAATGAGGGAAGAAAATGTATTAACCTTCAATTAAAAATGCGTCTTATTTTGGAACTTTTAAGGTTAAAGTGCATTTGTTTTTTCACTGATCTCATGCAGTAATTTCTGAACAAAATGCCAGGAACACTGAGTAGATAGTTTTGTTTGTGAAAAAATAGGAGTAATACCTTTAGAGGATCAGATTTAGCTTATTTACGTATTCTAATGAACATATTATTAAATTTAATAGTACAGTATATTGTAGGACTTCTTTGGTGGCTCCGTGGTAAAGAATCTGCTGGCCAATGCAAGAGATGTGAGTTTGATCCCTGAGTCAGGAATATTCACAGAAGAAGGAAATGGCAGCTCACTCCAGTATTTTTGCCTGGGGAAGCCCATCGACTGAGAGGCCTGGCAGGACACAGTTCATAGGGTCACAAAAGAGTCAGACATGACTTAGCAACTAAACAACACACAACACAGTATATTGTGATCTTTATTTTTTAATCCTCTTGGTTGCCAGGACAAATAAATACTAGGGAATCAGTAACAATTGCTTTAAAAATGAGACATCCCCATTAGAGTTTCTTACTTTTTTGACAAATGTTCTTCTGAACATGGTAAACACTGAGCAATTTATCAATCCCAGGAGCCAATGTAGAATATATTACTCAATTACTTAAAAGTCATTATTCATTTATTTTTCTTCTGTTTATTTTCCTTCCTGACATATAAAATAATTATTTTGCATATGGAAATTCAGGTTGAGTGTCAGAAGCAGCTTGAGAATTTTTTGGCACCTTTGATAAATGTGGAGAGAAAATTATGACATGCACAAAAAAAAAAAATTCTAAGAGAAGTGTTGCAATCATTTTTATACAAGAATCATTGGTCACCATCACCATTGTCATCATTACTAGATAGACATTTAAAAAGCTTTATTTTTTTATTTATTTTTTTTTATTTTCTTAAAAAGCTTTAATGATAGGACATTTACTCTCATAATGCATCTTGGGGTAGATGCATATTAAATGCAGCTGCAGAAGCTTCAAGATGGGAGAGACTTGCTCAAGGTCACACACACACACACACAAATTAATTGCAGGGTTAGAGAAAGAAATTTCATTACTCATGAAATGACATTACTAGGTCAAGTATATTGGTCACTAAATAACCTTATTATTCCACCAGTGTTTAGTGAAAAAAGTGTATGCTCTGATTTGATGTATGGGACAGTATTACAGATATAGTGTAAGTCAATTGTTTATTTAGCTAGGGCCTGACCTTTGTATAACTTTAAGCAAATCACTTTAATTTCTAGATCTTTAAGAATATGATATTATTCACTAATGATTTCCCATGTTTACTGAGTGTGGAATATTATGGGATGGTGCAGATAGATTATACTTTTAAATATGACCTCAACAGCATCTCACACTGCATGTACTTAAGCTATGAGACTTTTTCATCCCCCATCAAAGATAGGGGTGTAATAATGCTCCCCTGATATCTAGGCTAGTCTTTGTCACTTACCTCTAACAAATAGTACACACCAAGTAAGATGATGCATGAATTCTGAGGCCCAGATCAGAACCTTGGGACCCCTTCTGCCTTGGTCTGTTGGAGCACTCACTCTTCTTCCTCTCAAATGCATCCCCCTTGGGACTCCCAACTCATCCTGAGATCCCCTTCTCCCTGAAAGGCCACATGAAGCATTGACAATCCTGAGCTCAGTCTGTACATCATTCCAGCACTGATGCCACACTTCATTAGAGAAGGAACCTGCAAATGATACTAGATCCTGGCTCTTCGAGTCTTCTGAGATCCCTGGAAGCTCAGATTAGATACAAGCCATCTGCACTGCATGCTGTCCAAATTCCTGACCTACAAAATATAGAAGCAAAATAAAATGGTTGTTGTTTATTCTAATAAGTTTTGGGAATTTGCTATGCAGAAATAGATGATGTGAACTGATGATGAAAATAAATTTTGGACAGAGTACAAATGGTTGTAACTATCTCTTGAGACCTCTGCTGGAGCAGGGAACTTTTGATAGTGTAAGTGTAGAGACAGGTAACAGTGTCATCACCACCAAACATGCTGTGATTCTTTTGCATGAGACATCTTATCCGTGGGTGTCAGCAGCCTGATCAATTGCACATCTTTTCCATGAAATTGGTTATCTCCTTCACACATTCTGCCTGTTTGGATCAACAAAACTAAGAGAATAAGCACTGATCTGTGAAATACCTACAGCAGTGAATGGGCAGTGATCTTTGAATTTGGGACATGCCTATATTGATTAACAATCTTCATAGAAACTTCAGAAGATGAAATTAATTTTGATATAGAGGCAAAACCTCTTGGAAAATAGCAACTTGGGTAGGAGAGGGGAAGTCGTAACCTTGCCCAGAATCCCTCAGCAGGCTTTCTGAAAAGTGAAAATAAACCTCTGAAGAAAACAGCAAAATTCTGACCAATACATACACCATGATTCTATTTTTGTAAAATCCACTTGTGTGTTTGTGTACATGCATGCAAGAAATCTATGTGTGATAGAGTGAAAAATACCCTTTACGGGAATATACTACATTGCTGAGAGTGGGTAATTACCTCTAAAGAGGAATTAGAAAAGCTGAGAGAGCAGGTTAGGAAATGAGGATTAAATCTCTTCCTCTACCACTCTGTCTTTCCCACTCTCTGCCTCTTCCTCTCTTCCACCCTCCCTCCCTTCCTATCTTGTGCTGGATGTGGCAGAACTAAGTTATAATAATGTAGATCTAGATTTTGGGACCTCCTAGATTTTTGCTGTTGAAGACTCGGTCTCCTAGCAGACATGTATGTTGCACGTTTGATCAGACATCCATTTCATGTCACTGAAGATGCCCTTGGAATCCTTTGTTTCAACTAGTATGGAGTCAACCAGGTCCACGTAGCCTCCAGTAGACTTCCTGAGGTACAACATAACAGCCGTTCACCTTGTGTCCCAGCTGCCCACCTGTTTTCCCTGCCCAAGGGCTGCTTTGCTGACTCCAAAGTATGGGGCGCTTAGCACAAGTGCACACGAAACTCAGAAGTGTGACGGACTTAACAGTCCTTCACAGACTCTTTTGACTAGTGAAAAAGCGAAGCAGTGCCTAACTATCTCCAGCCCCTTCTGTCAAAAGATTTATGGACTGCTATAAGATTTACTTTTGGTTTCAAGTTAGGAGGACTCGCTGGCAAGATAACCATTCTACATTCTAGTCAGTAAGAAATAAGGAAATTTATTATATTAATAGTAAGTTGCAGTAAGAGGACAAGTAATATAATAAGAAATTATATATATATATATATATATATATATATATATATATATATATATAATCACCAAATTGGGGGAACAGTTCTACACAAGTAGTTTAGCAAGAAACACATGTATATAGCATCAAAATGTGGAGAAACTTACATTCAGATCCAAATCGGAGTCTCCAATTAAAAGATACACAGGCAATATAACAAGAAATGAAATACACATTACCAAATTGGGGAAACACTTACATCCAGATTCAAGCAATGCTGGAAGGTCCCTCGAACAGCAGTCTGGAGTTCCCAATAGGGAGGTCCCAGGTAATGTGTCCACCCCACAGGTGAGATCTGAGAGTGCCATCCAGAGGAGTCCGGCTTTTATTGGCAAGATACCAGCTGCTAATCATCAGCTTACATGCAAAGATGCAGCTCCGGTTATTATGTTAAAAAATTGTACCTCTAGTTGTAAGTCTCAGAATGTTTGCTGATCCCTAGGAACTGGCCAGATTCCCAAAGGCCAGGAAGCTTCATGACTTACTCTCTTCCTTTGACTTATTCCCTTGATTATCTGTTGGTTCCCAAGACCTACATTTCTGCTGGTCAGCAGCTTGGCATGTAACTCCTGTCAGGGTCTCTGTTCAAAGGTCTGTTGTTGCCTCTGAAGTCTGAACAAGACTCTTCCATTAATTTCCCCAACGTTCTGCCAATGCCACCCCCCCCCCGCCTCCCCCCCACCTCTGGCCCCACAGGTGAATACTCTAAGATGAAGTTTCTGTGGTTATCCAGAAGACAATTCTATCAGATTTCAGTCACATTGCTTTAGCTAGTTTGATAAAGCACCCTCACATTATCTTTTCCTCCTATCTGATTTCACTCTCATTGTCCTGAACTGGTGTTGCCTGGGATCACATTTCTTTAAAATTAGTAGCATATGAATCTATGCTTCAAACTCTGATTTTTTCTAAACCCCAAATAAAGCACATAGAAAAAAGAAATTTCTAAATTTTAGGTATCTTTTCAAAATCTCAAATACCTATTATCTTGAGAAACTATTGTCAAAATATTAAAACGGGGGCCAAATTTTAATCAATATGGCATAAATGTGTTCTGAGTGGCCACTGTGAAAAATGTTAATTGCAAAAAGTGAAAATTAAAGTTTCACTCCAGTGGAAGTCATTTCTTGATAGAGTAATTGGTGGGAACTAAAGTAACATGAAACAACTGACAGGTTCTAAATAGGAAAAGGAGTGTAAAATAATTCAGAAATGTGCATCAGACACTTTGATCTGAGTATTTCAGAGAGGAGATAAAGCAAAGGATATAAGGGATGGGTCTGTCCCAGGAAGGCCCCATAGAGTCCTAATCAGTTACACTATCTGCATACAGGAAGGAAATAATAAATAAATAGTTATACATTTATCCAAACAAAATCCAAAGTTCTTGAAGTAAAGATAATGTGCTTGATCATGACACAGCCACTTTGCCCCTCATTCAGAGCCTATTCACTTTTATCAATAAAAGTTCAAATAGAACCTCAGTCTGCAAATTAAGAAGAATGACAGGAAAACTTTAAAATTGAAAAGATTTGACACTAATAGAAAGTCTTTTGTTGTTGTTGTTTTTAAAATATTTATTTATGACTACATGGGTTTTCGATGCTATGTGTGGGCATTATCCAGTTTTAGTGAGCAGGGGCTACTCTCTAATGTGGTGCACAGGCTTCTCTTGTTGCAGAGAGCAGGCTCTACGGACCGCAGGCTTCAGTAGTTGTGGCATGTGGGCTTATTTGCCCCACCGCATGTGGGATCATCCGAGGCCAGGGACCAAACCCAAGTCCCCTCCATTGGCAGGCAGATTGCTGACCACTAGACCACAAGGGAAGTCAAAAGTCCTTCTTTTAATCCAAAATATCAATGGCACATTTGATCAGAATTGGGTAATTAAGATTTTATTTAAATGCTTATAAACACATATTGTTTTTAAAGACCAACATCCGTAACAAGGGATAAATGGAACTTTTTTAATCTCTAATTTGTTTAAATGATATTTAACTTTCTGTCTACTTTCTAAAGAAGATAAAGGACATCAATAAATATAAACCAATGGCATTAGTGATTAAAATGTAATGTCATAAAAGAATGTCTTATGAGGATCCAGTTCTTTCCTTGTAAATAAATTCACATTGTGCTTAAGTGGTAAGGTTAAGCTAGTTTGTCATTTGGAAACTTAAGCCTTTTGGCATACAAAATCTAGAAAATCTCAGTATGAATAAAGCTACCTGATTATTGATTCAATTTCCTAATAAATTCATAAAGTCACCACATTTCTGTCTGTTTCCTATTCTAGTATTTACTCACCATTGACATAGGGAGGAATGGGTTCCCAAGTGCCTAGGTTTTCTGAATTTACTTTTGAATTAAACTCAGGAGTTATCCACACAATAGAACTAGAATCTACAGTGTTGGGAAATTATCAATGTATATGTGGTTTTAAATAAATTAATTCCATATGAATTTCTACTTAGAACTTATAATGGGGACTTTATAATAAAATTCTAGAATCATTGATCACACTTTTTTTTTCAATTGCATTTAATTTTGTTGAAGAATAAAAATGTTTTCTTCTTCCCTTCTAGGTTATTTAACTGGCATAATAGTTAAATGAAGCAGATTAATAGGAGAAAAACAACAACAAAAAATAACAACATATATACCTCTTGAATACACGGGAGAGACCCAAGAAAACTTAGTGACTCTGAAGTGACTAAGCCCTCACCTAAATAGCATTTTTAGTTAAAGACAAAGAATGTTGAGAGTGGAAGTTCACTTAAGGGCGATTATCAGGAAAAGCTATGTAAAGAAGAGCAAGGTTGATATGTAGATTCAAATCATTGTCTTCTGCATGATAAGGGTTTCTAGAGATAAGGCCATCCTCCTCTTCCTATTACAGTACACCCTTATAAAAGTAAATTTCCCTTATACCTGTAAATGTCTCTTATAAAAGTTTTCAGAACTTCATCGATATCTTCTATTTCTCTGGCCTGGTGCACTGGGAAGACCCAGAGGAATCGGGTGGAGAGGGAGGTGGGAGGGGGGATCGGGATGGGGAATACGTGTAAATCTATGGCTGATTCATATCAATGTATGACAAAACCCACTGAAATGTTGTGAAGTAATTAGCCTCCAACTAATAAAAAAAAAAAAAAAAAGAATAACCAGCTTAAAATAATCCTCATACCAAAAAGACATATTCTCCAGTGGCAAATTTTGAAAATTGAATCTTTCTCACAAGAAATTTCATAGTCCAGAAGCTAAGTTTACAGATACTCCCATAATATTAAACCACCTCAGTACTGAGACTAGTTCAGCTCGGTTAAACAGTGCGTCTTACTTCAGGAGGTGGTTGTGCATGTGGGCTTAGAAATGTGGGTATTTAATAAGAAACATGTCTATGAAAACAAAGGAAAAACAAGAGTTAATGATTAAAGTGAATTATAAACCCAGGGTCTGAGTCCTAAGAGCTGCCAGTATAGATTTCTAGATGTCAGGCTCAAAGGACCTTCAGATGAAGTGCGAGCAGACAGTGTCAGTCTGATAGATTTTCCTGATTTATATTTTGAATGTCTCTGATGTCATGGAGTTATTTTTACCAAGTTCAACCCTGGTCTACTTCACATATAGCAAGCTGATAATCAGGAGATGAGGTGTTGAGGCAAGGAATAGAGACTTGGTTCAGAATCCAGGGTGTCCCAGAAAATGATGCTCTAGAGTCCTAGAGTATCTTCTTATCAGGGTCCGGGTGCTAATGTCTTTTACATAACTGAGAGGGGAAGAAGGTGAGGAAGTAAAAAGGCCATAAGTCTTGCAAAATATCTCCTGGTTTGGCCAGCCTTGGGAAGGGAATGTGTTAATTTCTCTTTTCTGCAACCATTCACAGGTGGTCAGGGTATTTCCCTGTGACTTGAACAAAGACGCTTTAGTTTAATATCCAGGCAGAGGGGCAGATTCCCAAGCGCAGGCCATTGTGTATGCTTGCAGCTAGAGACAGCATCCTTCTAGTATAGCAACAAAAGCAAAGGTTAAAGTATAAGAAACAGATCAAACATGGAGTCAGATTTTGTCTTCCCTGTTCAGTAGCCTCGTGAACTTCTGAGTGGCTAATACGGCAACAGGCACAAAGCAGACTGTGCTGATGAACGACTGTGGTGGTTTCACCATTGTTTAATCAAGTTGTCCAGCATCAGTTTGCAGAGCTTCAGGGAAAAGGACAGTTTTAATTTTCAATTATTCCAAGTGAAAAAGATAGGAGAGAATTGAAAACACTAGTTTGGAGATGTGTAGGCAGACTTGGGAGGAAACCTGATAAATTCAGGATCCAGGGCACTTTACAACTAAACAACAAAATCTCAAAGACAATGAACAACAGTGGAATCTAATATCCACAGAGGTGTGCTATTGAAACATAATATTTTTCTGTAAAATAATCCTTATTTCTACCAAAGACCAGCCAAATTAAGATTAATTTGTTTGCACAATAAATCTAGATTCAATAAAATTGTCCTGGCTATTTACAAAAGTGTAGCAAGAATAGTGATTATATAGGCTGTTTTAACTCTATGTTGCTGAAACTTTTATGAGGAATGTCTTATTTAAATGTTTAACAATCTCTTCAGGATAAGAACATTCTTTGGCATTGCCTTTCTTTGGGATTGGAATGAAAACTGACCTTTTCAGGTCCTGTGGCCACTGCTGAGTTTTCCAAATTTGCTGGCATATTGAGTGCAGCACTTTAACAGCATTATCTTCTAGGATTTGAAATAACTCAAATGGAATTCCATCACTTCCCCTAGCTTTGTTCATAGTGATGCCTTCTAAGGCCCACTTGACTCCCCACCCCAGGATGTCAGGGTGTAGATGAGTGATCACACCATTGTGGTTATCCAGATCATTAAGATGTTTTTGTTTAGTTCTGTGTGCTCTTGCCACCTCTTCTTAATATCTTCTTCTTTTGTTAGATCCATACTATTTCTGTCCTTTATTGTGCCCAGCTTTGCAAAAAATGTTTCCTTGGTATCACTAGTTTTCTTGAAGGAGAAAGAGGAGGGTTAATAGAGGAGGTCACCATTACCCCTGCCATAGTTTTGCCTTTGGCCAAGCTGTAGGGAGGGAACACAACCCCACCCATCAGCATAAAATTGGATTAAAGATTTACTGATCATGGCCTTGCCACCAGAGCAAGACCCAGTTTCCCCCACAGTTTCTTGCATTAGGAAGCTTCCACAAGCCTCTTATCCTCATTCATCAGAGGGAAGACAGAATGAAAACTATAATCACAGAAAACTAACCAAACTGATGACATAGATCACAGCCTTGTCAAACTCAATGAAACTATGAGTCACACTGTGTAGAACCACCCAAAATGGATGGGTCATGGTGCAGGGTTCTGACAAAAAGTGGCCCACTGGAGAAGGGAATAGCAAACCACTTCAGCATTCTTGCTTTGAGAATCCCATGAAAAGTATGAAAAGACAAAAAGATAGACCACTGAAAGATGAACTCCCCAAGTCAGGATGTGCCCCATACACTACTGGAGAAGAGTGGAGAAATATCTCCAGAAGGAATGAAAAGGCTGAGCCAAAGAGGAAATAACACCCAGTTGTGAATGTGTCTGGTGGTGAAAGTAAAGTCCGATACTGTAAGGAACAATATTGCACAGGAACCTGGAATGTTAGGTCCATGAATCAAGATGAATGGAAGTGGTCAAACAGGAAATGGCAAGAGTGAAGATCGACATTTTAGAAATCAGGGAACTAGAATGGACCAGAATTGGTGAATTTAACTCAGATGACCATTATATCTACTACTGTGGGCAAGAATCCATTAGAACAAATGGAGTAACCCTCATAGTCAACAGAAGAGTCCAAAATGCAGTACTTGGGTGCTGCCTTGAAAATGACAGGACAATCTCAGTTCTTTTCCAAGGCAAAGCATTCAATATGACAGCAATCCAAGTCTATGCCCCAACTGCTAATACCAAAGAAGCTGAAGTTGAACAGTTCTATGAAGACCTACAAGACCTTCTAGAACTAACACACAAAAAAAGATGTATTTTTCTTCATAGGGGACTGGAATGCAAAAGTAGGAAGTCAAGAAATACCTGAAGAAACAGAAAGTTTGGCCTTGGAGTACAAAATGAAGCAGGGAAAGGCTAACAGAGTTTTGCCAAAAGAACACACTGGTCATAGCAAACACCCTCTTCCAACAGCATACGGGATGACTCTACACATGAACATCACCAGATGGTCAATACTGAAATCAGATTGATTATGTTCTTTGCAGCTGAGGATGGAGAAGCTCTATAGAGTCGGCAAAAACAAGACTGGGAACTGATTCTGTCTCCAATCATGAATTTGTTATTGCAAAATTCAGATTTAAATTGAAGAAAGTAGGGAAAACCACTGGGCCATTCTTCCCCCCTACCCCCGCCATAAGAATTCTGTAAATTCTTACCCAGTTCAATGGTACAGTCTTAAAGTTATCAGAAATCTGTGTTTGTCAAAAGTTCTTTCCTTGGATCTCCTTTTTGAAGGAATACTTTTCCAAGTAATACAATGACTCTATAAATGCCAGAGGACTTAAAAATTGCCATTAAGAATTCATTGTAGCATAATTGACAAGTAAATTTGATTATTTCTTTATCATACACATTTAAAAATAATTATAACTGATAATATTATACCAGAACCTGTCAGATTTCTAGGAATTTCAAATAATTTCTGAAATACTTATCACATATACCTACATAAACAAGCATATCAAATAAGCCTAATGAGTTTAGCATCTCTGTTTCTATAAGGAGAGAGAAGAAATCTTTTGAAATGTTCTAGGGGCCCTATGGATAATTCCAAAGTTAGTTTGAGGTTAAAAAAAAATACTTATTTCAAAATTTGACTTTGGTACATTTGTCAAATATATTAAGCTTTTAAAACACCTATTCAAATAGCCTCTTAGCTTAGTGTAAAACAGTGCTTAGTTATCCATTTAACCAAAATGGTGACAGACAATATTAAAGACAAATTCAGAAAGTAATATCATTGTAAGGAAAAAAAAAGAAATTATTTTATTTGTTTTCATGTTATTGCTTCAAAGTAGAGGAAAAGCAGTGTTGAGGTATTTTTCCTTCAGTGGTTACAAGCTTTTTGGGGGAGATAAACCTGAGTTAGAATCTCACTTCAGCCACTTCCAATGTGATCTGGGGTATAAAAACTTAACTCTTTTAATAGAAAAGATTCAGCTTTCTGAACACAGAAAACTGTGACAAAATACAAAGTCCTTGTTTTAAGAGATCATTTAAACAGCACAAAAAACCTTTTCTAGTATCTTATCAAGAGCAGATCAATAGCCCAAGATCCTTGTTCTAATTTTGTACCATGTTATTTTTGATATTAAAACTCATTTAATTAAGTTTATTTCAATCTTAGCCAGTCCTGGCCACAAATGGAATATCTTTCCAAAGATTTCATTTTCATTAATTTTCTTTTATCAAAAATACACATTCTACTTCTTTGCATATAGAGATATTTTGCTTATTGTTTGTAGTAGCTTTAACCATGTAGCTTTAACCCTAACTTTTGTAAACCTTTTAGAAAATTTAATTTCTACTTTAAAAAAATAAGCAATTATGAATTGTTTATTTTATCTAAACCAACATATTTAAACTTGAGTTGGTTGTCTTTATTATATTTCTGGTAATTTTAGAATACTCAATTCTTATAAGCACTTACCTTCAAACTTTCAATGCAACTAAATTGAGGTCTTTCTAAATTAATTTTGGCAAAACCATATGGAAGTAGGAAAAATCAAAAATATATGTATGTACACATATGTAAACATATATGTACATGTATACAGATAGATGGAAAAAGAGCTCTTTCAGATACTATGGCTAAAGCTTCTTATTACTAATATTTGTGGAGAGATTTTAAAGATTTCTCACTTGCCCAATTTCTGAATAGTCCTCTTCTCCCTTTATTTCCCCCCCTAAAGAAAATAATTTTCTTAAGATTAGCTTTTCAAAGAATGGCTCTTAGTTCCTAGAGCAGATCGGTAGAAGATCTATGTCATGAGGACACAGGAAATGTATCTAAGTTTTCTCAAAGGTGGAGTTTTGAGGGCATATTTGACTGTTATAAAAGGTCTAGGCTAATTAGTATTCAATTTTTTTCTTCTTTTTCTCAAATTAAGGATAATTCTGTTTCTGGTGTTTCAAGAGCCACAAGCATTTTGAGATGAGTAGGGGAGGTTTAGAGCTGGATAAGACGTTAAATTGTTTCTGGATGCCCATCTCTGGTTTTATAAAGACTAGGTTTGTAAAACAAGAAGAGCTGTTTTTAATTCCTTAAATAACTGGATTGCTACCTAAGTGGTATCAAGGACTTGATTTGCCCATCTAGCTACATTATCTCCAATTTGTTTCTTTTTCTCTGTACATGTAGTTTCTTGAAGATCTGCTGCTGTTCAGGGGACATAAATTCTTTGCGGGGGTCCAGAATACATCCAAAAATGACATTGTATAGAAGATCTGAAGCTGTATAGAAGATCAGAGCCTGATTACAGAGCCCTAGAGCATAGGAAGAATTGTAAAGGACAGCAAGGCAAGCCCTGGTGCCCCTCTTGGGTGCTTCTGCTAAGTTTATTTCCTGGATTTTAATGTTTAAATGAGTGGCTGTATATTACAGGTCTGGAGATCAGACTGGAGTGTACTCTTGTAAGTCTTGTAAAGAGAGGGAAATAAAAGCAGGCAGCTGAGTATTTAAGGAATTCTCTAGGAAGTCGGAGGTGTTTTGGGACCTAAGGGAATTTGCAAAGTCAATGAGACTGGATTTTGTTAGAGAATGTTTAGACAAGAGATCCAAAAGATCTTCTGGAGGGTTGAGACAGGAAATTATGGATTAAAGGGCATAGAAAAGAGTCTGTGTGCATGTTAGCTGCTCAGTCATGTTTGACTCTTTGCGACCCCATGAACTGTAGCCCGCCAGGCTTCTCTGTACATGGAATTCTCCAGGCAAGAATACTAGAGTGGGTTGCCATTCCCTTATCCAGAGGATCTTCCTGACCCAGGGACTGAACTCTGGTCTCCTGCATCGCAGGCAGATTCTTTACCATTTGAGCTACAGGGAACTCCTTAGATGAGGGTGGATCACATTAAATGTGGATTTACTTTTTTTTTCTAAGTTTAATTTTTGTCCTTTCGTCTTGTTAATAGAGTCATTATATTTCTTTTCATCCACTTTTTAATTTTTTCCCCCCAAAAGTACCAATGAGACAATTGTTTAGGATAAAAGACTTCTATATTTTTAAATATATATATATATAGCCTATTTAAAGTAGCCATTGTCTGGCTATATATATATGGCTACTATATATAGCCATTGTCTGGCTATAATATATATATATATATATATATATATATATATATAGCTTATTTAAAGTAGCCATTGTCTGGCCACTGATGAGTAAGATCTACTAAAATCAAGAATGACTCAAATTAACAAGCCTTTGTTTGCCTTAACTCAGGATGAAAAAGGCATTCCATAAGAGAGTGCAAAAAATGCAGGAGATGCTGAAAGTTTACTCACAGATGTATCAGTTCAGTTCAGTTGCTCAGTCGTCTCCAACTCTTTGCGACCCCATGAATTGCAGCATGCCAGGCCTCCCTGTCCATCACCAACTCCCAGAGTTTACTCAAACTCATGTCCATTGAGTCGGTGATGCCATCCAGCCATCTCATCCTCTGTTGTCCCCTTCTCCTCCTAGCCCCCAATCCCTCCCAGCATCAGGGTCTTTTCCAATGAGTCAACTCTTCACATGAGGTGGCCAAAGTATTGGAGTTTCAGCTTCAGCAGATGAAAGGTTGTTGTTGAACGATAAGACGCTGGGATTCTTGGCCTCCGTAGGAGACAAATTCAATCTGGGGCCAGAGACAAGGCCGGATTGCTCAGAGCTTTTGTGTAATAAAGTTCTATTAAAGTACAAAGGAGCTAGAGAAAGCTTCTGACATAGGCATCAGAAGGGAGCAGAAAGAGTACCCCCCTGCTAGTCTACAGCTGGACCTTATATAGTCACTAGCAGTCTGTTAAAGAAAGGAATGTCCTAAAACTCAGAATGGCATCAGATAATTCATCCCAGGCCATAAAACAATTGATTTGAATCTTGTAGAAGGGCAGATTACCATACAAATAGTTTTGTTTACATAGATGAGGGGAACAATATCTGAGTATAACACACTGGTTTGTCAAGTAGATTCTGAGCCATTTGGCATAACCAACTTGAAGATAGAGTCTGGGGTACATTAACATAGCTGAAGACAAGCATTTCCATAAGAAAATGTATTGGTTAACTCAAAGTTTGAGAACAGTTAGCTTCAGGTGAAACCAGGTGTCATGGCAACACAGCATTTTAAGAGAAACCTTCTTTTAAATTTTTATAGAGAAGGAAAAAACAATATCCCTAGTTTGTTTCCTCCTGGCACTTAAGAGAGACAAAAGTGTCTGACACTTGCAGTCTATTTCCTCCATTTGGAGACCCCTGGCCTTCCTGCCTGTTACCTTCTCACTTCCAATGAACACCCAGGGCTGATCTCCTTTAGGATTGACTGGTTGGCTCTCCTTGCAGTCCAAGGGACTCTCAAGAGTCTTCTCCAACACCACAGTTCAAAAGCATCAATTCTTTGGCACTCAGCTTTCTTCACAGTCCAACTCTCACATCCATACATGACCACTGGAAAAACCATACCCTTGACTAGATGGACCTGTGTTGGAAAAGTAATGTCTCTGCTTTTTAATATGCTATCTAGGTTAGTCATAACTTTCCTTCCTAGGAGTAAGCGTCTTTTAATTTCATGCCTGCAATCACCATCTGCAGTGATTTTGGATGTATAGCTACACTCAAAAGATGCAGAAAGTCTACTCCCACAGTCAGGCTAAGAAAGTAAAGACTTTATTCTCACAATTAGTAAGAATGGAACAGTGCAAGTGATGTCTTTGGTTTCCTCATGGGAAATGGTTGTGCTTCCAGTAACAGAACTGGAGCCTTAATCTGTGACACTGGGCAGGCAATACTGGCATAGGAATTTTCCAGAACTAACAAGAAAATGAAAGTTGAGATGGAAAAGCCCCTTGTGGGTCTGGGCCCTTAATGGAAAACTCCTTTGATTGGTGACCAGACAGAGAGGCCAATCACAAGCCAAAGTTGTAATGTTTGCTTCTGTTGTTGTCATTGTTCAGTCACTAAACCATGTCTCTTATAGATCCCATGGACTGCAGCATGCCTGTTTCCTCTGTCCTTCACTATCTCCTGGAGTTTGCTCAAATTCATGTCCATTGAGTTAGTGATGCCATCCAACCATCTCATCCTCTGCTACACCCTTCTCCTCTTGCCTTCAAATCTTTCCCAGCATCAGGCTCTTCACATCAAGTGGCCAAAGTATTGGAGCTTCAGCTTCAGCATCAGTCCTTCTAGTGGATATTCAGGGTTGATTTCCTTTATGATTGATTGGTTTGATCTCCTTGCAGTCCAAGGTTCTCTCGAGTCTTCTCCAGCACAATTTAAAAGCATCATTGCTTTGGTTCTCAGTCTTCTTTATGGACCAACTCTCACATCTGTACACAACTACTGGAAAAATCATAGATTTGACTATACAGACCTTTTTTAGCAAAGTGATGTATGTGATTTTTAGTATGCTATCTAGGTTTGCCATAGCTTTCCTTTCAAGGAGCAAGCTTCTGACTAATGGCTTAATGGATCCACAGGTTGTTCAGATGCTTACCAGATATACACTAGTGCATGCATCCTCCAGGTGGTAGAGAAATAATATTCTCACTGATGATAATGCCAAGTTCTCAGGACATAGAACCACATGAGAGAGACAAAAGAAAATAATCACCATTTCTGGGAGAGAAATGATCAGTAGAAAATAAAAACATTCATAACAAATTTTTACCAAAGTCACTATACCCAAGCAAATAAATCCACATTTATTTTCTCCTGTTTCCATTAGGCCCAGCAGGCAGAGGTTTGGGAGACTAATATAGTAACTATTATTAACTTCTGCACATTTTTTTTTGCCAGAGGTCCCAGCATCTGCAAGCTTCAAGAGTCTTAGAGCAAGCAGTATCCAGCCGGTGAAGTGTCCTGCCTGCTGAGTCCACTGATTGGGAGGAACAATTTTCTATTCTTCCTTTCTAAGTTGTTTGACTGGGTTTATAATTAAATTGATATAAGAAAGGTTAACAAGAGAAAAACCAGAAAACATTTAATAAGGATATATCTCCTGTATACATGGAGAGACTCAGGAAAACTAAGTTACTCCCTGAAATGGTGGAAGCCTCACTTGAAGTACCATCTCCAGCTAAAACCCAAAAAAGATATTGAGGGTAGGGATTCAGTTATGAGAAGTTATCGGGAAAAGCTCACTGGAAGTTTTTGCTTTTTTTCCAAAATATTTTTTAGCATTAAAAAAAATACATATTTTTATTTTAATCTTTTCAAAAATACATATATTTTGAATCATTCTTTTTAATATATCTAATTTTAATGTTTTAATGTATTTGATTTTAATTTTTTTTTAAAAATCCATTTCTGATTTTTTTTTTCTTTGTATAGTTTGGCAACATTTAGGCTGATCTCTAGGGCAAGCCCAAAGCACTGAACTGCATTTTGTAGGAATGATTTAAGGGCATAAAGTACTTTTTGAGCTATTATATAATTATAGTACAGATAGAATTAGAATAGTGTGTAATAAAATAAGGGGAAATTTATTATAGTACAGATAGAATTAGAATAGTGTATAATAAAATATGGGGAAATTTATTATAGTACAGATAGAATTAGAATAGTGTGTAATAAAATAAGGGGAAAATTATTTTGCAACTCTTTATTTCAAGTATTTTCATATTTCTATGTGCATATGTATACATGTACTAAGTCATGAGTAAAAAATGCATCCAAAATTGTAGGTTGTAGTTAAATTCAAAACTATAACAATTTGCCAACATCTTCGTGTTCTTTATTTAAGGGAAAACGTTCCATGGATTGGGATAGACTGTGCCTCAGCAGTGGAACTCTCTGAGGGATTTTGGGCCAGAATGAGATTTATAGAGTATTCAAAGTGGCAACACAGAAACAAAACATGAATGTCTGAGGTTGTATATCTGATAATACAGAAAGATCAAGGGACAAATAAATAAGTATAGAGCCCAGAGGTGGTGGAATTTGGAGAATGGCTGACTAGGTCTACTGCACTGCTGGTCATTGACAGTAACAGGAAAGTTCAGTTGACTGACGTGGTGGGAGTGATTTCATTTTGGGTCTTTAAATTTACTTCAACATAGTCAAAATGTTAGTCCTTGGTCTAAGAATTGCCAACAGATGGTGGGAAAGAAGAGAAAGAGGAGATGGCTACAGAGACAGACAAGCAGCAGCACTGAAAATCATTGTCAAGTAAGCATGAAAAGCATGATGCATGAGTGGTCAGAGCATCAAGCAGCAGGTGCTCCATGCCTAAATAATATTTGAGCCAAAGCCATCAGAATTGGCAGGAAGGAAGTTTTGCTGTCAGTGAAGGATGTAATTTTAATTGGGTGTTGGATGCAGCGGCCAGATTTTCTTTTTCTAATGAAAGATTAATATTGAGATGAAGTCATGTTGTCAGATACAAGTTATTTATTTGTACATGGAATAGAAACAAAATGTATAACAGTTAAGGAACATGGCAGTTCAGAAAAAGTTGTTTAAGATGGTAGGGAGCTGTGTCTACTTGAAAGGATGCTTGGAGGTAGAAATTTGAAAACCAAATGAAAAGGATGAAGGACAGGCAGTGATGTGATGCTGAAGGCCATGGTAGATGTATTGGCCTGCAGTTAATGGAGATGCACAATGGCCAGTGAAGTGAAAGGTTGTCAAATAGGAAAATGTCAGGAACACACCAAATTAACTCAGTTTGTAGGGAGCAAAGAAAAATATGATCTTTAAATTTCGGGATCACTTAAATGTGTTCTAGTTCATGGGTTTTGTGTTGTGGATTCATGCACTCACTAAAATGGGCTTATAACCCCAGAAGCGGTATGCTCAGCTCTCTCACCACAGCCCACATGCACAGAGTAACCGAGAATGTGAGTGTCCAATGCACATTATGTCAAATGAGGGAATGCCTCCTAGATTTGTTGTTGAACTGAGGCTTGGCTGTTTGAAAGCCAATACTTGGAAGACAGGTGTCAATACAAAAGGAAAGCCTGCTTTATCCAGAAGATCAGCAGCTTGAGAAAAAGGTGGACTTGTGTCTAAAATGCCCACAATGCAGGATACCCAGGTTCGATCCCTGGGTCGGGAAGATCCCCTGGAGAAGGAAAAGGAAACCCACTCCAGTATTCTTGCCTGGAGAATCCCATGGATGGAGGAGCCTGGTAGGCTACAGTCCACGGGGTCGCAAAGGGTCGGACACGACTGAGAGACTTCACTTGTGTCTAAAAACCAACTCTGATGATCCTGCTCAGCCATGAAAGATTTTATAGGGAGAATCATTTGGGGAGGGGGTCAGAATCTTCATTGTCTTCCACTGTGTGCAGACTCTCCCCTGATGGGTTAATGGTGAGGTAGCCGGGAAGCATTCCAGGGATCCTGTGCTCAGCCTGAAGTTAACCAACCTCCGCTTGGGTTGGGGGCCTTAGTCCCTGCAGAATAACTCAAAGTAGTTTTAAATGTATATTCCTTGAGGCAGAACTAGAGCCCCACCTCATTGCTATGCTTTTGTTTCTTGGCAGCTCTTCCCTTGTCTCTCCCCTTCCTTGCCTGATTAGCAAGTGTTTGAATCTGCACTTTGGAACTCAGGAAAGGTCATAGACACAGAATGAAGCCTGTTTCCTACGAACAAGAAATAGAAGCACAAGCAGACTGTGTGTGTGTGTGTGTGTGTGTGTGTGTGTGTGTGCACACGCGCGCCCAGGATCCTCACAGAGTCTCGCTCTATTTCATGTTCAGTCTCTACTATGGCCAAGCCTCCATTTTGAATTCTATTTAATGCCACATTTTTCACTTTTTTGTAACCTTTTTTTGGCGATTTTACTGATCAAATGGCCTCAAGTCTCATGCTGATCAGCATTTCTACATGCAGGAAGGCTGTGCTGTGCCTTTTAGAGAAAACACGTGTGTTAGACAAGCATCATTCAGGAGTGAGTTAGAGTGCTGTTGTCTTAGGTTCAGTGTTAATGGAGCAATAATGTATATTAAAAAAGTGTCCTAAGACAACACAACTTGACTCTCCACATACGTGGCATGAGAATTAAGGTAACCTTGGCAACCCACTCCAGTGTTCTTGCCTGGAGAATCCCAGGGACGGCGGAGCCTGGTGGGCTGCCGTCTGTGGGGTCACACAGAGTCAGACACGACTGAAGTGACTTAGCAGCATCAGCAGTTATTTTTAAGGAATAGAAGACTCAGGAAATTTCCTTGTTGCTTCCCCCTTAGCTGCCTAAACAATTTAGATAAAGGGCCTGTTCCTGGTACAGAGCAATCTTTAGAGATATGTGCAGAAAATATGGGCTGGGCATGGTGGGGTAACAGGGTAACAGGGGTAACAACAGAGTCACCCTGTGTCCCATTGTCTCTGCATAGCCCAGAAAACGTTTGTTTACCAACATTTGCTTTTCCATCTCCGTGTGAATTGCCTTCCTCATCTTTGAAGTCCCAAACCACTAGCCCCAACACCCTCTTTTGTCTTTAGCTGAAGATGGTATTTAAAGTGAGGGTTTCAGTCATTTTGGGTAGTTACTTTTTTCTGGGTCTCTCCTCTGTGTATACATGTTATCATGTTATTAAATTTTATTTGATTTTCTCTTGTTAATCAGTCCCATGTCAGTTTAATATTTGGACCAGCCAGAAGACCTAGAAGAGTAGAGGAAAGTTTCCTCCTCTCTGACAGTGTCTTTCAACAGAAGCAGACCTACAACAAAGTTATTTATTGATCAGCTGGGGAAATGTTACCATGCACTAACAGGGAGTAATTTCAGTGCTTTTTTTCCTAGAAACAAGAGATTTGGTGTTTACTAATTCATGTTTAGTGACTGTTCAGAACCTAACTATACGGTTGATGACAAGAATTGACTATGTTTCTGTCGGGGGAGTGTGTAATTTCTTTGGTTCTGTCTCATTGCAGCAAAGATTTTAAACAGTGGGCCAGTGTTATAGCTCAGTTACAACTCAGTTTTATTCAGCAAGCAAAGGAAAGTACAGTCTCAAGGTGTGAGGACAGGCCCACCCAAAAGGAGAGGCCTCAGCCTTGACTCCCTCTTTTTACAGGTTTTGTCTTCTCCCCCCAAAACCTGCCCTGTGCAAATCAGGCTAGCCAAGAAGGGGGTGTGTTTGTTTTGCCTGAACTTCTCACTCCAGTGTGTGAATTTTCTTTTGTTGCATTTTCATGCCCCCCCCCCCCCTTCTTGTCTTTTAGCCACTGCCACTTTGGAATCCTTTTTCCTATTCTAACTACCTAATATTCCCCCCTCAAGAAATGGAAGGCCTGATTCTTTGGGAATAGGGACGTTGAGGTCTCTCTGGCTACTTCCTGTTGAGCTGGGACAGCGAGGGTTATCGGGCCTCCCCCTCTTGCTAGTCTCAAGCCTTAGAGTCTTTATAGTGGTGTCCATCTAAGGGTGAGTGATATTTTCCATGATCAGGTATAGTTTTATATATCTTTGTTGAACTGGCACTGTATGCTGTAGCTTGTTGACCTGGGAAGAGAAAAAAAGGGTTAGCCAATTGGTAATACATGGAGCAATCAGAAACAGCATCAATATGGTGATGACAGGGATTAGTAGGGGCATTAGCCAACCCAAAATTCCCCCTCACCAGGAGAAATATCCCCAAAGAGAGATTGCAGCCTCCCCAAGAACTCTCCAGCTCACTCTTTGAGATCCTGTAGGATCTAAATGTTTTTCTTGAGGACTGTGAGGCTTTCTTTAACTTGGCTGGAGGTATTTACCAAGAAACAACACATCTCATTCAAGATGGCTCAAGACCCTCCTTGTTCAGGGATCAGGAGATCTATCGCCTGTCTATTTTGGAGTACAACCCCTGCCAAGCTGTGTTGGCTCTTCAGAGCTATCCTGAGAAATCTTATCCCCAGAAACTTAATTTTGGGGGTATTCTTTAGAATGGCACTCATTTGCAGTTCTGAACAGGCATCTGAGGCCTCTCGGGTGCTCACAGGTGTATTGAGTGTCATTTTCTGTTTTCTTCCACAGCTTGACTCGTGAGTAGTGAATCCAGGAGTCATGTCCTGGTACCTTGACTGTTGTGGGGGTAGAAAGTATTACAGGGTAGGGGCCCTCCCAAGTGGGCTGAGGTTGAGCCCTTGAAGACCCATCTTTCCAGAATCTGATTAGGACTTCAGTCCCTGGAACATATAGTGGTGGCTCTTTAGAATCTTTTGGGTCTGGTTGACATCCCACAAGCACATATCTTGTTGGAATTGCCCAGTGGCCATGATATAAGACTGGGGCGGGGGGGGGGGGGGGCTGAGCCTCTGGATCTAGAAAGAGGTCATTGACATAAACAAAAAGGTCTATCACATAGCATCTCATAAGGACTAAGATCAACCAGTTCTTTAGGGGCAATATGAGTGCAAAGGAGAGGTATTGATAAAGCCTACTTCCATCCAGAGAGGTCTCCTGGGTTATCTTTTTTATCGCTGAGTTTAATAATTGGTTGCCTCTTTTTCCTGAGGCAACCAGGCACAATGGAGATAATAAGTAATGCCCAAAGCTTTAGAGACCCCTTGGGTGACCTTAGATGTAAACGATGTCCCATTGTCACTTTGTAATGAGCTGGACAGACCAAATCTCAGAATGATTTCATGGAGCGTTTTTTTGTTTGTTTTTTGTTTTTTTTAACTACCTCCTTGGCCTTCTCAGTCTGGGTGGGAAAGCCTTCAATCCATCCTGTGAATGTATCTATCATGACTAGCAGACATTTATACCCTTGAGAAACAGGCATCTGAGTGAAGTCCATCTTCCAGTCCTCTCCTGGTCCCATGCCATTGGACTGGCTGGGCCAGCTGGGGTCTTGGAGCTCCTTGGAGATTGTTTAATTGGCAAGTAGGACAAGAGGAGACCACTTGCCTCATAGTCATTTGGAGGCCTGCTCCTCTGAAGGACCTTTCTAGTAATCTTTGTGTGTGTGTGTGGGGGGGGGGGGAGGGCTTCTCCCCTAAATGAGTGGTGGCATATAAGGAGTGAACCAAATTCCATTGGAGATTTTCAGGCAAAAAAAGGAGCCCCTCCCTTTGGAACCACCCCATATGATCCTCTTGAAGCCCCTCACTCTTAGCTTTGAGTCTCACCTTCAGTATATGAAGGAGTTTCTGGCAAATTAGTCTGGAAATAAGGTGTCAAGCCCTGTTAGGTCATCGTTCTGTGATGCTGCTCTCTGAGCTGCCTGATCAGCTTGGTTCCCTCGTGCCATCTCCGTGCTCCCTTGTTGGTGTCCTTTCCAGTGGGAGACTGAAACCTAAGCAGGCAGATGGACTGCCTCCAAGAGCCTAAGGATTTGATCACCGTACTTGATTGGGGAGCCTCAGGTGGTCAAGTGGCCTCTTTCTTTCCAAATAGCAGTATGTGCATATATAGCACTAGGAAGGCATACTCGGAGTCAGTGTAAATGGCTACTTTTTTTCCTTTCCCCAGCCCTAAAGCTCGAGTCAGGGCTATGAGCTCAGCTAATTGGGCTGAAGTACCTGGTGGTAAAGGTTTAGCCTCTATGGTCTCGAAATTGGAGAATACTACATATCCAGCTCTTCTTTTTCCATCTAAGACAAAGCCGCTTCCATCAGTGTACCAGATTTCTTCAGGATTGGTCGGAAGATCTTCTGACAGTGCCTCTCAGGGTTTTGCCCAATGGTCCATGGTTTCTAGCCAAGAGTGAAAGGGTAGAGAGCCCTTGGGGGTAGGCAGGAGGGTGGCTGGTTAAGAATCCCACAAGGGGATATAGTCAGGCCTGGGTTTTTCATCAGCACTATTTGATATCTGAGGATCCTTTGATCAGACATCCGTAAATGGCCTCTCTGATTCAGGAGTTGTTTCACTTGGTGACTGGTAAAAATAGTTTGTTCCCAAGAGAGAGTTTTAAAGCCTCTTTCTATCAGGACTCCAATGGCTACAAGATTTCAAAGGCAGGGAAATATTTCTTCTGAATAAGGGGGTAGGAACTCAGGGACCACCGGAAACTGGTGGGAAAATATCTGTCCTTCCCAGCAACAGAAAAGTGCTCATGTGAATCTTTTTTTAATTGTTTTTCCTGTAGCACTCAACATGGTACAGATTTGGGATGAGAAGACTCCAGAGTAGGAAGTCAGGACAGAATAGGTAGCCCCTGTGTCAACCAATAAGTCCTCAGACCTACCTGCCATGTACATTTGCACCCTTCGCTCCAGCCCCGTAACGGTTATCCAGGTGGGCTGGCTGGAGAAGGCCTTTCAGTCCTGTTGAGCCATCGTGAGGGAAGGCTTGGCACTTGACCTTGAGGATCTTGGGTTCCAAGGGCAGAGCACTGCCCAATGTCCAAATTGATGGGATTTGTAGCAAGCCACTTCAGGAGACTTGCCATGGTTTGTACACTCTGTCCCAATGTCCCGCCTGTCTACAGACTAAGTATTTGCCTCGTGCCTTGTCCTTCAAGGACTCGGGGTTTGCAATAGGGCTTCCCTGGAGGGTGGCCCGCATCTGGGCATGTCTTGTCTCTTTCCTTTTCTCCCTTTCCTGGGCCTTGACCTCCCTCTCCTGTTCTCTGTTGTAAAAGGTTTTGGTGGCTGTCTGGACCATCTTATCTAAAGAGGCAACAGAGTCCTGCTACTGCAGCTCTTGTAACTTTATCCTGATGTCTGATGAACATTGGGACAGGAATTTGTCCTTTAAAATCACCTGTCCCTCATGAGAGTCTAAGTCCAGATTGGTAAACTTTTGGAGGGCTTCTTTTAGCCTTTCCAGAAAGGCAATGGGGTTCTCATTGGGCTCCTGAGCTATTGCTGAGACTGGGCACAGTCCAACAACGAATAGACTTCCTTACATTTCCATAGGTGGACTTCCTTAGGTCTTTCTTAAGCTTATCCTACTCAGTACTGTTGCAACATGAGAGCCAGTCATCCCTTGGTCAGGGTGCAGATTCCCCCAGCAGGTTGAGGCATGACAGTCTCCTGGGGATTGAATCCCCATGCAGGTCAAGGCATGTCGACCTCCTGGCACCCCTGGACTGACAGATCCCTGAGCAGGTTGAGGAATGACAGCCTCCCAGGAACCAGATCTCTAAGCAGGTCAAGGCATGTCGACCTCCTGGGATCCCGGACTGGTGGATCCCTGAGCAGGCTGATGAATGACAGCCTCCTAGGGACGATCCATAGGCAGATCAAGGCAGGTCGACCTCTTGGGACCCCCAAGCTGGAGTTGTGCATCCCCAAGATCTCCACCATGGCCAGTGCTGGGTAGGATTAAGGGGCTGTTCCACCATGGATGGGAATAGATACCATGATGTAAAGCAATCCAAGTCTGTGCCCTGAGACTGGGAACCTACCAAAAAAAAAAAAAAAAAAAAAACCATAAGACTTATCCTCTTATTACCCCAAGGGAATTTGAATCATTGATTTCTTCCCCCAGTCCTCCATAAGTGCAGCTTAAGGTGTCTCCAATGGTAAACATTTCATTGCCATAGACCTACTCTAGGTAATAATGGAAGTAATGACAAAGGAGTGGGTTATCTGGTCCTGTTAGGGGGTGTTAAGAGTATTTTAATAATAAGTGGTGTGGAGCAGTGCTGCCTACAAGGGGGCAGGGTCCTGGTTGTAAGAGTTGGCAAGTGGCTTAAAAACAAATTGATAAGAGGCAACAGACCAGATGTTCCATAAAAATGAAGTGGCAATTTGATCAGGGGTATTTTCGTAGCTTTACAAGAAGGATGGTAAAGATTTGAGCCCAAACAGCCTGCAGGGCTAACTCCAAAGTGAAGTAGCAAACACTGTCTCTGCAAGCCAAATTGCCCTTGAAGGGATGTTACCAACAGATGGACTCCTAGCAGGCATTGTGTGCCTGTCACCTGCCCTAGCGGGTTCACTGAGAGGTGCTGTTGACACACATGTTGTAGGAAACATGGAAGATGAAGGCCTGAATATCTCAAGGGTTTGGATATTATACAGTAGTTCCCTCCCAAGGGCCAGCTATTTTCAGGTTGTCCTGCCAGAATATTGTAGAGGCAACATTGTGGGCCCAGATAGGGCTCAGGAAAAGAGCATGAAACAGGAGAAAAGCATGCAGGGCATAACTTTTGAAAGAATGATGTAACCCTAGGGCATAAGATAAACCCATTCAAATTAAATGGGTCCAAGATGACAGACAAATCACATTCAACTAAAACTTGATCCTCAATCTGTAAGCTAAATGCCACATCCAGAGGTGCCATGACAGTTCCAAGGCATTATCAAAAGTCCAAGGAGTGGTTGGTTCCCCAATTGTTTGAATGATCCTCCCACTCATTAGCAAATGAAATTTCCCAGCTCATAAAAAACAACCACACCACATTTCATGGCTGCCACGCTCACCCTCTGCAATGGCTCACACTCTTGGTGTGTGCCTCTCTCTGAATCCAAACAAATCTACCCTACCTATTGCTGTCTCTCTCACTGAATTCTTTTTGCAATGAGGCATTAATAATGAGTTTCATTAGGTCCTGAAGCCAAGCACTGTGGGGTTTTGCTGGGCTTGAGTCACTGCCAGGCATGACTGAGTTACTAAGCACATCGCAGAGTCCCTGCTACATGGGTTTGAGTCCCAATCTTAGCTAAATATTTTCAAATGCAGCTTTCAGAAATGGAAAGATGATGATCTACCCAATACTTTATAAACAGTGGCATAGATGGAGAGAGGAGATGAAGGACAGAAGGAAAAAACAGTGGGAAAAACATGCCGAGGAATCCCTTTCATAACTTGCTGGAAAAACTGCTAAATGCCTGACCTGTGCCAACAATTTTCATTGGCCTGATGCTTGACACATAGGAGGTTAAGGACAGAAGAACCCTCATTCACTTGGGAAACAGTTACTAGGGTGCAGCAGATAGTGGAGCCTTAGGGACACACTGGGGAGTAGCCCTTGCCAGAGTCCCTCAATTGCACCCACTGTCACTTGCCTGTTCACAGGGGATCCAAGGAAACAAGAAATGAGAGATTGTAAAGGGATTAAGATTTTGTTAGCCATATGTCCTTCCAGCCATAGGGGCAAGGCCCTCCTACCTTAACTGGAGGTCTTCTGGAATCTGAGACTGAACCGTGTCAGCTTTCTGCCAAGAGTGTTTTTGCTCTCCCGGTTTCCAGCACACTAGACTTCTTGTCACTTCCACTGGGCTGGGTTTCCTTCACCTTCAGCTTCCACACTGTTTTTGCCGAGTTGGGCCTGAGCTGAGCTTGCTTCAGCCAGGTTAGATCCGAGACACAGGACCAGACATGTCGGGGGTCGGGGGACGGGGTGCAATTTCCTCAGTTCTGTCTCACCACAGCAAAGATCTGAAACAGTGGGCCAGTGGTACAGCTTGGCTACAGCTCAGTTTTATTCAGCAAGCAAAGGAGAGTACACCCTCAAGGCATGCGGGCGGGCTGGCCCCAAAGGAGAGGTCTCAATCAGTCTTGGCTTCCTTTATCTCTACGTTTTGTCTCCTCCCCCTCGAGCCTGCCCTATGCAAATTTTGCTAGCCAAGAAGCGGGTGTGTTTGTTTCACCTGAAGTTCTTACTCCTGTCCGTGGATTTTCTTTTGTTCCATTTTTGTGGGTTTTTTCCTATCTTTGCCTTTTAGTCACCACCATTTTGGATTCTGTTTTCCTATTCTAACTACCTAGCAATTCTAGACAGTCCAAAACTGTTAAAATGGAATATTGATAATCTTTTAAGATATTTCTCACTTCTGTATTTTATTCTGCCAAAATATAAATACTGTATATAAAGATATAGATACATATATTTGATTGGGAATATGGTAATTGATAGAACATTTTTCATAAATTTCTATATTACAGCAAATAAAATGGATTTTATTATCTGTCCATGAAAATCCAAATTATTTGCATTAAACTTCAAAATAATGTATTCATTTTTATGAATCTTTCAAATAATGAGTCATTAAAAGTGGCTTGTTTGTTGAAATGATTTTTAAACAATGCATTCTTAAGAGTTTCAAGTGATTCTGTCATGTTTTATGCCATAAACAATAGAATATTGTATGTGTGTTTTCCTTACCTGAGTTTGTATCTTTTTAAAAATATATATTTATTTATTTGTTGATTTGGCTGTGCTAGGTCTTAGCTGGAGCATGTGGGGTCTTTAGTTGTGGCATGCAAGCTCTTAGTTGCTGCTTATGGTATCTAGTTACCTGACTGGGGATGGGATCGAACCTGGGGCTTCTGCCTTAGGAGGGTGAAATCTTAGTCACTGGACCACCAGTGAAGTCCCTGAGTTTCTATTTTTAATGCACATCCATTTCTGAAATCCATTCAGTATTATGAACAGTTCCTTATGCTTTCTCAACCTTTGTTTCATTTGTTTAACTATTTTTCTCTATAATTATTTCTGAGATAATGTTACTGCTTGTATCATTAGCTAGGAAATCTAGGAGAGAAACAAAAATAAGAAATAAAATAAATCAAATGAAAGCAGTGAGTTTTATATTGGTTTTTGTAAGAACTATTGAACAGAAATGTTTGAGACACCTTTTTCTGTCTAGATCTGCTGCTCTTCAAAGAGAAATCACATGATGAATTAGTGATGGTTATCCCTGTTAGTGTCAGAGGACTCAACACATGACATCATTCTTAATATTTAATATAAATCCTTTTAATAATTTGACAAGCACAGGCTGTTCATCATTTTAACAAACATTCAATAAACCAAATGAAGCTAAGTGTACAAAGGGGGGATAAAATAGAGCTTCTGTGATAAAAAGTTATAAGAAAGGAAGAGTATTCAGGTGAAAGGCTGCAAACTCCTTTGAGACCCTGAGCCAGAGCCACTCAGCTGAGCACTTCCAAATTCACAACCCTCAGAATGTATATGAGATAAGAAAAAATGGTGTTTTAGATTAGATTTCAGAATCCAGACAATGCTACCTCCCATTGTGTAAAAAGCCATGATTGGAAGTTAAGGAAGATGACAGAATGAACAATGTCATTTTCTTTATGTCAAATTCTTCATATTACCGGGTTTCTTGGCTAACAGCTTTGGTGGAGAAAGAAAAGCAGTAAAGAAATTAAACTAGAACTTAGAAAATTACAAAAAACTTAATCTGAGGAGGTTCTGAATCTAAGCACTTATCATAGGCAAAAAATACTAGGACGAAATTTGAGATTAGGATCAAGAATTTTCCTGGAATATAGGTTGTTTTGTAGTTGAAGGGGAGAAAAATATACCTATTTGCATACAGATTACTTTAAGCATTTTTGTCTGTTTGTTTGCTTTTTAAGAAACAGACACAGGGGCAGTTCTGAAAACTGAGTGTAAGTTTCCATTTTGTTTACATTTGAAAAGGAGATCTTCTTTTGGAGGATGTCTGCCTCTCTCTACCAGGATGACATTAATTTTCAAGAAACTTACCAACTAGAAGGCAAGGACTAACAACTTTACCCTCATTTTCTGTGCTTTTCCTGGCAACCTCCCATAACTGACTTTCCTTCTCCCAACATCTCTTGTCTTCAAGCTGTAGGAGATATTTAAGGCGGTGGCTTAGTCCATTTTAGGGAGATATTCTGTTTTCCTGGGTCTCTCACAGGTATACTGGAATTCTCAATGCTATTAAACTTCTTTTTGCTTTCCTTCTGTTAATCTGTCTTTTTACTACAGGTGTATCTCAGCCAAGAAGCTGGAAAGGAAGAAGGAAAATTATTTTTCTTCCCCACATACTAGATCTGTTCTTGTTGTTCAGTCACCAAGTTGTGTCTGACTCTTCACGACCCCATGAGCTGCAGCATGCTAGGCTCAACTGTCCCTCAGGTAGATCTAATACGTAAAAATTAACATAAAGTAAAATGCAGTATTATCAGGAGTGAGTTAATGATCTTGTGTATTTTTCTTCTGTAGTACCATCTAAGACTTGGAATTTGAGATACAGGGAAATAGAGATTATTTCCACAATCTTGTATGTGGAAAAGACAGAAACTAAGTTGAATGCCCTTTTATATAGTTCATGAAGTTCTCATGGCAAGTATACTGGGGTGGTTTGCCATTCCCTCCTCCAGTTTTGTCAGAAATCTCCACTATGTCTCATCTGTCTTGGATTTACATGGCATTGCTCATAGCTTCATCGAGTTACACAAGCCCTTTCGCCACAACAAGGCAGGGATCTGTGAAGGTGGAGCACTGAAAAATTGATGTCTTCAAACTGTGGTGCTGGAGAAGACTCCTGAGAGTTCTTTGGATAGCAAGGATATAAAATATTAAGGGAAATAAACCCTGAATACTTTTTGGAAGGACTGATGCTGAAGCTGAAGCTCCATATTTTGTTCATCTGACATGAACAACCGACTCATTTGAAAAGTCCCTGAAGCTGGGAAAGATTGAGGACAGAAGGAGAAAAGAGCATCAGAGGATGAGATAGCTGGATGGCATCTTTGATGCAGTGGACATGAACTTGGGCAAACTTCAAGAGATGGTGAGGGACAGAGAGGCCTGGCATGCTGCAGTCCGTGGGGTCACAAAGAGCCAGACATGACTGGGTGACTGAAGCTGGATGCAATCAGGAATGTTTTCTTGGAACAATTACAATATACACTTGAGGAGAGAGTGATCTGGGAGAGAGAAAGGAGAAGCCTGGAGGGACAGTCTTTACTTAAAACATACAAGGAGAAAGAGGTGTGAAGAAATGGAAATCAGAGCTAAACTGTAGAAGGAAAAACAGAATAGGGTGTTACAAAATTATGGTTACTTCAGCTTGGTTCAATATATAATAAAATTTAATTTTATATAAACTCACATTTTTTATCTTACTCTTGGCCCAGCAAAGACTACTAGAATCTCTTTGATTCAGTATTACTGCTGGGTAGAAATTCAGATGCTGAGGTAAATAAGGATTTTTGTAAAGGTAGTTTAAGTGAAAATATTTCCTATTTTATCTAATACTAGAAATCTTTTTTTTTTTTTTAAATAATTTATTTATTTGGCAGCAAGAGGTCCCAGTTGGCATGACATTTCTTGTATCATGGCACGCAGACTCTGGCTGTGGCTCAGGGGCCTATTTGGTCTGAGGCATGTGGAACCTTAGTTCCCAGACCAGGAGTCAGATCTGTGCCACCTGGTTCTCAGCTATCGGACCACAAAGGAGATCCCTGACGCTGGAGATGGTGTCTGCCTTTAAGTTACAATCTTAATGAAAATCACATCATCTTAATTGTCTACCTCAATGGATTTAAGTGATTAAGAAGCATCAGTCTAATACCAGGGAATACCTTGAAAAAAGCTTATTCCAAGTTAATCTATTATCTAATTCATCACCTTTATCTTGAACTGTTCCCCTTAGAAGTACATTAAAATTATGCAATTTGTTAAGGAAAAATGGGACAAGTAGGCTGAAAATCTCTATTGGTCATTTATTATCATATCATAGACATGTCAATAAATTAATTTCACTGGCTCAATCAAGGTTTTTAGTTTTATTGTTTTTATGGTCATCAACAGCCACTTCATAAGGGTGAAAGAAGAGAGTGAAAAAGATGACTCAAACTTAACATTAAAAAAATAATAATAATAATAAATAAACTAAAATCATCACATTTGGTCCCATCATTTCATTGCAAATAGAAGGGGGGAAAGTGGAAGCACTGACAGATTTTATTTTCTTGGGCTCAAGAATCACTGTAGATGGTGACTGCAGACATGAAATTAAAAGACACTTGCTCCTTGGAAGAAAAGCTATGACAAACTTAGACAGCACATTAAAAAGTAGAAACATCACTTTGCCAACAAAGGTCTGTATAGTCAAAGCTATAGTTTTTCCAGTAGATGTGAGAGTACAGATGTACAGATGTGAGAGTTGGAAGGTAAAGAATGTTGATCCTTGATGAATTGATGATTTTGAACTGTGGTTCATTAGAAGACTCTTGAGAGTCCCGTGGACTGCAAGGAGATCAAATCCAGTCCATCTTAAAGGAAATCAACCCTGAATATTTATTGAAAGGACTGATGCTGTAACTGAGCTTCCAATACTTTGGTCACCTAATGAACTGATGCTGAAGGTGAAGCTACAATACTCTGGCCACCCAATGTGAAGAGCCAACTTACCAACATTGATGATGGGAAAGATTGAAGGCAAAAGGAGATGGGGTCAGCAAAAGATGAGATGGTTAGATAGCATCACTGACTCAATGGACATGAATCTAAGCAAACTCTGGGAGATAGTGAAGGACTGGGGAGCCTGCCATGGTGCAGTCCATGGGGTCACAAAGAGTTGGACATGATTTAGTGACTGAACAACAATTAGTTCATTTGAAGTTTCTTGCAAAATGTATCATAGGAAAGATAAACATGTATGATATTACATTTTTGTAGGTATATACTATAAATAGCTCTTGTTACTTTATTCAGCATGTGCATACATTTTAAGGTAGTACAAAAGGTATTAGAAGGCTATCAAATAATTAATAGTAAATATTTTTCTATTCGTTATCCAGATATAAGTAATTCTAGCTTGATCTTATAGCTTCCAGAAGGTAATTTTTGTCCTTCAGAGTAATTTTTGATAGGAAACAACTCCAGGGAGACTTTCCCAGATGTTGTCTACTTCATCTACATTTGTAGTGTCACATAGAGTTCAACTGATAGAGGCATTCCAAAAAGAAATATTTAAGGTAGGTAAGCATATATTTGGGCTTCTCTGGTGACACAGTGGTAAAGAATCTGCCTGCCAATACAGGAAACACAAGAGACATGGGTTTGAACCCTGGGTTAGGAAGATCCCTTGGAGTAGGAAATACAACTACTTCAATATTCTCACCTGGGAAATCCCATGGACAGAGGAACCTGTCAGTCTATAGCCCACGAGGTCACAAAGAGTCGGACTCAACTTAGCAACTAACCAACAACCAACAAATCATAAATTAACAACAACAACAAAAACTTTCGAAATAATGTATATTTGATTTGAACATCCAGTTATATTTATGGAGCAACTAAGTTATAAGAAAAACTTGACTGTCTTGTAAATTAAAAAGTGATTCTATAGAATTAACACTTAGATTTTAAGCATAGTTTCCTTTCTTGGTGGTAATGACACTGGCATATCTTTCCTCATGTGTGTGTGTGTGTTCAGTCACTCATGTCTGACTCTCTGTGACCCCACAGACTGTAGCCTGCTACGCTCCTCTGTCCATGAATTTTCCTGGCTAGAATGCTTGAATGAATTGCCATTTCATACTCCAAATGTCTTTCCTTAAATTTCAACAAACATGATTCAATTTTCAAATATATAAAATGGAAGAGACTTTTTTTTTCCTCCCCTACAGCCTGAACTGACCAGGATATATATATACTTCCCAGATAGCTCAATTGGTAAATATATAAATATGTGTGTATATATATATATATATATATATATATATATATATATATATGTAATTTATATTTCTGTGTGTGTTTGACTGTGTAACTAAAGCATGTTGCACTAAAATTGAAAATATAGCTTGAGTTGTATGAGATTTCTCAAATACTCTTCAATCAATCAGGCAAAAGATAAATTATTTTACAGGCACAATTGAATATAACAATTAGAAAACATTTTTGCTATGATATCATTGAAGAACTATATTTTTCATTTAGTATATTAAGCATATTATTCATGGGTCAGAAGAAGGACCACATATTAAATACATTATTATCAAAGAATCAATAAATCTTTTGACAGCTTCATATCAGCCATGGATGATTTTGTAGTTTAGGAATAGTGTTTCTTCAAAATATGACAGACAGGAATTTGCATTTTTTGGATTATTTGTTATCATCTATTAATATAAATATGCCTGTATCTGATCCTTGTCATGTATTTTTCCTTGTCATTATAGAGTCTTTTGTCATCATGAGACATATATACTCCCTAACTTCATTTACTCCTGTGTGTGTGGTAAGATTTTATATACACAAGGACACCTAAGTAGATTCAGCTATAGTCCCAAGAATAGTATTTAAGTATTTTTAAGCATTGTGAGAAATACATGGTGTTTTATAGCAATGAACATAAATGTAGGTTGATCACTCTTGATTTTAACCTTCAAAAATTAGCAAGCATTTCTGCTCAGCATATAAGTGAAGACAGTGATTAAAGCCAAAGATGATGAATGAAAATGATGTTGCTTGATTAAAATTAGCTTTTACTAAAATTAGTACTGACTTTGTTCTTTAAGCACTAATCAAGCTTGCCATATAAAGGCTACTTCTTTAGAGTAGCCTTTATATAAATGAAATAATATGATGATTTAATTCCCAAATTTCTCACTGGTCAGTCATTCTAGTGTATGGTTTATGATATCATTATGTGAGCTAACTCAAGATGTTTATTCATAATATGACTAATAGGGCATTCAATCATTTTTATCACAATTATAGAATTAGAGCATGCAAGTTGTCTATCATCAGACATGAGTCCAAAAGTTGATCTGGTTTTAGATTTAAGAACTTACTCTCCTGTCAGAATGTATTCTTCTCATTTAACCTTTATGAATCTGACATACAATATTAGAGGTTCAGGGAAAAGAGTGTAGGTGAGAATACATTTTTTCCCGTAGTTTAATGTTGGGCATTTGTGTGTCATGTAGACTGAGAGCTATGATGAAAGGACAAGACATTTCATCTAAAGCCATTAATTTGGATTCCCAACTTTTAGTCTCATACTGCACATAAAAATGCCCACACATATTTATGGTTCTTTAATTCTGTTCTCACTTAGGAGTTTGAGTGTCCAACACTTTACAATGCCCTTTTCACATGTATTTGCTGGGTTTGAAAGACAACATATTAACTGTTACTAAACTGGAAGGATTACACTCCATCTTTTTTTTTTTTTCTATTTCCATTCAGATAGCAGAAGTATGTTCAAGGGGAAAGGGGGATTTGAACCTACCAAGAACTTAACAGTTGAGATTTCTAAATTTTAGTGTACTTCAGAAAATAAATTGACCAATTCTCCATTAACAGAATTATAAAAGAAGTCACATTATGATATGTCAGAAATATTGTGGAAGAAAATTGTGTTGAGGCTAAGCTCAATGACTTTTATTCCACATCAAAACTTTTAAAAAATCATTCTTTCTTATTCTTTTAAAAATCTATTTTATGCTTTTTCCCCCCTTATCAGAGCAGCATAGAACTAGTGTTGGAAATATACTTTGGACAGAATTTTTGCACTTCACTTTAAATCTCAAACTTTTTATCCATCCACATCTTGTTCTCCAGAGTATAATTCCTTAAACATCTGTGTTCTATTTTACACATGAATTGTTCCTTTATTTCTAAGCAGCAATGTTTTCAGGGACAAGATTATTCTGATACTTCAGGAATTCTAAAATTTTAGTACTATACTTGTTTGAAATGAAGCTTTGTTATATTCTCATAAATCAATACACTAAACAGTAGAAGCAAATGCACATTTAAACTCCTTACCAAGAATAAGAATAGTACCTTGTATTATTTTTTTTTTTTCTTTTTCTTCATAGGAATTACTCTCAAATCTAGCAACTCAAAACAACTTAGGAAGGTCTGTGAATGACTTGGTGGCTCTAGCTAAGAGCCTCCTAATGCAATTTTAATCAAGATGTAGGTTTGGAAAACAGAAGACCTAAAAACACTTTTCTCCAAAGAAGACATTGAGATGGCCGGTAGGCACATGAAAAAATTATCAGCATCAATAATAGATAAATGAAGATCAAAACTACAAAGAGGTATTACCTCATACTGGTCAGAATGACCATCATTAAAAAGTGTACAAATAACAAATGCTGGAGAGAGTATGGAGAAAAAGAGACCCTTCTATTGTTGGTGGGCATGTAAATTGGTACAACCACAATGGAGGATAGTGTAGTGGTTCCTCAAAAGAACTAAAAATAGAGTTGCCATATGATCCTGCAATCCCATCCTTGGGCATATATCCAGAGAAAACTGTAATTCAAAACAATATCTGCAGCCCTATGTTCACTGCAGCACTATTTATAGTAGCCAGAACTTAGAAACAACCTAAATATCCATCAACAGAGGAGTGGATAAATAAGATATGGCACATATATACAATGAAATATTATTTAGCCATAAAAAGGAATGAAATGCCATTAGTAGTAATGTGTATTCAGCTAGAGATTATCATGCTAAGTCAAAGTAAGTCAGAAATAGAAAGATAAATAACATGCTTGCTTATTTGCTCAATCTCTTCAGTCATGCCCAACTCTTTGTGACCTCATGTACTGTAGCCCACCAAGCTCCTCTGTCAATGGGATTCTCCAAGCAAGAATACTGGAGTGGGTTGCCATGTCTCCTCCAGTGGATCTTCCCAATGCAGGGATCAAACCCACATCTCCTGTGTCTCCTGCATTGCAGGCGGATTCTCTACCCACTGAGCCACCTCAGAAGCCCATCAAATACCACATGACATCCCTTACATGTGGAATCTAAAATATATGTGGAATCTAAAATATGGCACAAATCAACAGACTGGTTCCAAATAGGGAATGGAGTATGTCACCCTGCTTACTTAACTTATATTCAGAGTACATCATGAGAAACACTGGGCTGGATGAAACACAAGCTGGAATCAAGATTGCTGGGAGAAATATCAATAACCTCAGATATGCAGATGATACCACCCTTATGGCAGAAAGTGAAGAACTAAAGAGCCTCTTGATGAAAGTGAAAGAGGAGAGTGAAAAAGTTGGCTTAAAGCTTAACATTCAGAAAACTAAGATCATGGCATCTGGTCCCATCACTTAATGGCAAATAGATGGGGAATAGTGGAAACAGGGACAGACTTTATTTTCTTGGGCTCCAAAATCACTGCAGATGTTGACTGCAGCAATGAAATTAAAAGACGCTTACTCCTTGGAAGTAAAGTTACGACCAACTGACGAATTCAATCCGGGGCCAGAGACGAGGCTGGATCGCTCAGAGCTTTTGTGTAATAAAGTTTTATTAAAGTATAAAGGAGATAGAGAAAGCTTCTGACATAGGCATCAGAAGAGGGCAGAAAGAATACCCCCTCCCCCAGTCTTTAGCTGTAAGTTATATAGTCACTCACAGTCTGTTAATTAAAAAAAGGAATGTCTTTAGAATTTAGAATGGCACCAGATAATTCATCCCTGGCCATAAAACAATTGACTTGAATCTTGTAGAAGGGCAGATTACCAACAAATAGTTTCATTTACATAGATTAGGGGACCGATATCTGAGTAAGTAGGTTAGGCCATTTGGCAGAACTTAGAGTCTGGGGTAATGCATAGCACATTAACATAGCTTAAGACAAACATTTCCATAAGAAAAAGAAATGCATTGGTTAACTCAAGGTTTGAGGATAGTTAGCTTCCGGTGAAACCAGGTGTCATGGCAACACAGCATTTTAAGAGAAACCTCCTTTTAAATTTGTATAGAGAAGAAAAAAATATCTCTGGTTTGTTTCCTCCTGCTGCTTAAGAGAGATAAAAATGTCTGGCATTTGCAGCCTATTTCCTCTGTTTGGAGACCCCTGGCCTTCCTGCCTGTTACCCTCTCACAACCTAGACAGCATACTAAAAAGCAGACATTACTTTGCCAACAAAGGTCCATCTAGTCAATACTATGGTTTTTCCAGTAATCATGTATGGATGTGAGAGTTGGACTATAAAGAAAATGGGCCGCTGAAGAATTGATGCTTTTGAGAACTCTTGAGAGTCCCTTGGACTGCAACAGATCCAACCAGTCCATCCTAAAGGAGATCAGTCCTGGGGTTCATTGGAAGGACTGATGCTGAAGTTGAAACTCCGATACTTTGGCCACCTGATGCAAAGAACTGACTCATTTGAAAAGACCCTGATGCTGGGCAAGATTGAGGGCAGGAGGAGAAGGGAACGACAGAGGATGAGATGGTTAGATGACATCACTGACTCAGTGGACATGAGTTTGAGTAAACTCCGGGAGTTGGTGAAGGACAGGGAGACCTGGTGTGCTGCAGTCCATGGGGTCACAAAGGGTTGGACACAACTGAGTGACTGAACTGAATGAAAGAACTAGAAACAGACTCACAAATATAGATAACAGTCTTCTTGTTGCCAAGAGGTAGGTACAGTGGGAGAGGGATGGATAGGGAGTTTGGGATTAGCAGTAGCAGACTATTGTCTATAGAACTGATAAACAACAAAGTCCTACTGTATAGCCCAGGGAACTATACTCAATGTCCTATGATAAACCATAGTAGAAAATATAAAAAAGAATCCATATATATGTATAGCTGAATCACTTTGCTGTCTAATATAAATTAACATCATATGCAAATCAATTATACCTCAATAGAATAATTTTTAAAAATGTCACTCTGGGTTACAACTAGATGAAAGCTGAACTAGGGATAGAAGTTCCACTTTCAAGAAACCCCACTCACATGACTTGGCTTAAGGCTCAGTTGCTCGTTTAGTGTTAGCATCTGGCCTCAATTTCTTGTCATGTGAGCCATTTCATACGGCTGCTCGGAACATGACAGTCCACTTTCCCTGGAGTGACTGATCCAAAGAGAGAAAGCACCAAGGAAGCCACAGAGTCACAAAGGTGACTTTTATGACCCAGTCTCTGCAATTGCACGCTAGCACACACATCTTATCCTGTTCGTCATTGCATGCAATACTCTAAGCCTAGCACAAGCTCTCTGGGGAGGCAAGCAATAAGGGAGAAATATAAAAGAATTCTGGACATTTTAAAACTACCACATGGCATTACGATTGATAATAGCTTCCATTTAATGACAGCTTATTATAAATAAGACAATATTCTCTATAAGTACAAAGCTGGTTCTATGTCACTTTCCTTTCTTATTCCTTCACATTTGCCTGATTCCCACAAAAGTCCATGCCATAGCACATCCTCACAAAGCTGTGCTATCCATCTCTCTTTTCCTTCTTCTTACTGTCTTAGTTTAAAGGCCAACTTTTCTGTCTACTGGTTTCATTATGGGCTTTCTTTCATGAAGTTACTCTGTTCTCTTCTCCTTTATTGAGAACGGGATTTGGTCTGCTGAGCCGAGAAACATCTGTTTGCTTTCCTAAACCAAAAAGATCAATAGGTTTACAGCCATTTGTTCAGATGAAGTGAAGTGAAGTGAAGTCGCTCAGTCGTGTCCAACTCTTTGCAACCCCATAGACTGTAGCCTACCAGGCTCCTCCGTCCATAGGATTTTCCAGGCAAGAGTACTGGAGTGGGCTGCCATTTCCTTCTCCAGGAGATCTTCCTGACCCTGGGATCAAACCCAGGTTTCCTGCATTGTAGGCAGAAACTTTACCGTCTAACTCACCAGGAATGTCCACATGAGCTAAAAATATGTCAAGCAATCCATAGCAAAGGATGAAAAAGTAAAACTGTATTATTTACTATGCAATATCTGAAAGCAAGAGAACTGTGGAGGGCCATGAATTTTCCCAGATGTTGTGCAAGCATCTGCAATTTAACTATAGAAACATGTCTACAGATAAACGCCTTTAAAATATCCACTTAGGGTTGAGGACACTAAGGCATACAGAGATGAAGTGGCCTGTCCAAGGTTACATTTCTAGGGAACAATGAGGGGGACTCAGTCCAGGAATTGTTGAGTTACCTATATTGTCAAGTTACAATGCTCTATCATCCCTTGACTATATCACAGTGCTTCCTCCATGTATGACACCATCTTTACCAGCCATCCTGGCTCTATCATTCATCACAACATCATAAGGTGTTTCTCTTTTTCTGAAATCTTTAGCAAAAGGAAGTTACCCTGAAATTGCCTGAGTATACAGGTATAGATGGTTTTCATTAGCAACGTTGGGTGGGGACACCAGGAAAGAGTGGAATCTACCCAAATTCAATAGTAAAGAACAATATTGCTTAGGAACCTGAAATGTTAGGTTCATGAATCAAAGTAAATTGGAAGTGGTCAAATGGGAGAGAGCAAGAGAGAACATCAACATTTTAGGAATCAGTGAACTAAAATGGAGTGGAATGGTTGAATTTAACACAGATGACCATTATATCTATTACTGTGGGCAAGAATCTCTTAGAAGATATGGAGTAGCCCTCATAGTCAACAAGAGTCTGAAATGCAGTACTTGGGTGCAATCTCAAAAATGACAGAATGATCTCTGTTCATTTCCAAGGCAAACCATTCAATATCACAGTAATCCAAGTCTATGTCCTAAGCAGTAATGCTGAAGAAGTTGAAATTGAACATAATATAAGGTCTTCTTATATGAAGACCTATAAGACTTTCTAGAACTAACACCCCCCACAAAGATGTCCTTTTCATCATAGCGGATTGGAATGCAAAAATAGTAAGTTAAGAGATACTTGGAGTAACAGGTAAATTTGGCCTTGGAGAACAAAATGAAGCAGGGCAAAGGCCAACAGAGTTTTGCCAAGAGAAAGCACTGGTCATAGCAAACACCCTCTTCCAACAACACAAGAGAAGACTCTACACATGGACAGCACCAGATAGTCAATACCAAAATCAGATTGATTATATTCTCTGCAGCCAAAGATGGAGAAGCTCTATACAGTCAGCAAAAACAAGGCCGGGAGCTGACTGTGGCTAAGATCATGAAATTCTTATTGCTAAAGTCAGACTTAAATTGAGGAAAGTAGGGAAAACCTCTAAACCATTCAGCTATGATTAAATCAAATCACTTATGATTATACAGTAGAAGTGACAAATAGATTCAAAGGATTGGATCTGATAGACAGATTACCTAAAGAACTATGGATGGAGGTTTGTGACATTGTACAGGAGTCAGTGATCAAGGCCATCCAGAAGAAAAGGAAATGCAAAGCAAAATGGTTGTCTGAGGAGGCCTTGTAAATAGCTAAGAAAAGAAGAGAAGCTAAAGGCAATGGAGAAAAGGAAAGATATACCCATCTGAATGCAAAGTTCCAAAGAAAAGCATGGAAAGATAAGAAAGCTGTCTTCAGTGATCGATGCAGGAAATAGAGGAAAAGAATAGAATGGGAAAGGCTAGAGATCTCTTCAAGAAAATTAGAGATACCAAGGGAACATTTCATGCAAAGATGAGCACAATAAAGGAGAAAAACAATATGGACCTAACAGAAGCAGAAGATGGTAAGAAGTGGCAAGAATACACAGAAGAACTGTACAAAAAAGATCTTCATGACCCAGATAACCACGGTGTTATCACTCACCTAGAGCCAAACATCCTAGAGTGTGAAGTCATGTAGGCCTTAGGAAGCATCACCATGAACAAAGCTAGTGGAGGTAACAGAATTCCAGTTGAGCTACTTCAAATCCTTAAAGATGATGCTGTGAATGTGCTGCACTCAATATGCCAGCAAATTTGGAAAACTCAGCAGTGGCCACAGGACTGAAAATGATCAGTTTTCATTCCAATTGCAAAGAAAGGCAGTGTCAAAAAATGTTCAGACTACAGCACTTCCAGATGTTCAAGCTGGATTTAGGAAAGGCAGAGGAACCAAATTGCCAACATCCGTTGGATCATAGAAAGAGCTAGAGAGTTCCAGAAAAACATCTACTTCTGCTTTACTGATTATGCCAAAGCCTTTGACTATGTGGATCACAACAAACTGTGGAAAATTCTTAAAGAGATGGGAATAACAGAGCACCTTACTTGCCTCTTGAGAAATGTGTATGCAGGTCAAAAGCAACATTTAGAACTGGACATGGAACAACAGACTGTTTCCAATTAGGGAATTGAGTTCGTCAAAGTTGTATACTGTCATCCTGCTTACTTAACTTATATGCAGAGTATATCATGTGAAATGTCAGGTTGGATGAAGCACAAACTGAAGTTTAGATTGCTGGGAGAAATATCAATAAGCTCAGATACGCAAATGGCACCACCCTTATGGCAGAAAACAAAGAATAACTAAAGAGCCTCTTAATGAAAGTGAAAGAGTAGAGTGTTAAAATTGGCTTAAAACTTGAGGAATCGGGTGGAGAGGGAGGTGGGAGCAGGGATTGGGATGGGGAATACATGTAAATCCATGGCTGATTCATATCAATGTATGACAAACCCCCCCCCAAAAAAAAAAAATAAATAAATAAATAAATAAATATTAAAATGAAAAAAAAGAAAAAAAAAAAAAAAAAATCAAAAAAAAACTAAGATCATGGCCCATCCCTTATGGCAGATAGATGGGGAAGTAATGGAAATTGTGAGAGACTATGTTTTGGGGCTCCAAAATCACTGCAGATGGTGACTGCAGCCATGAAATTAAAAGCCACTTGATCCTTTGAAGAAAAGCTCTAATCAACCTAGGCAACATATTAAAAAGCAGAGACATTACTTTGCCAACAAAGGTCTATCCAGTCAAAGCTATGGTTTTTCCAGTAGGCATGCATTGATGTGAGAGTTGGACTATAAAGAAAGCTGAGTGCTGAAGAATTGATGCTTTTGAACCGTGGTGTTGAAGAAGACTCTTGAGAGTCCCTTGGACTGCAAGGAAATCAAACAAGTCAATCCTAAAGGAAATCAGTCCTGAATGTTCATTGGAAGGACTGATTCTGAAGCTGAAACTCCAATACTTTTGCCACCTGATGTGAATAATTGATTCCTTGGAAAAGACCTTGATGCTGGGAAAAAACTGATGGCAGGAGAAGGGGACAAATGACAGAGGATAAGATGGTTGTGTGGCATCACCGACTCGATGGACATGAGTTTGAGCAGGCTTTGAAGGCTGGTGATGGACAGGGAAGCCTGGCATGCTGCAGTCCATGAGGTTACATAGAGTTGAACAAGAGAGAGCTACTGAGCTGAACTGACCCAAGCTGCAAGAGCACCCTTCTGTCCTCTTTTCCCACTATATATATATATATTTTTTTTTCCCACTATATACATATATCTGTCTGTTAGTTGCTCAGTCCAACTTTTTGTGACCCCATGGACTCTAGCCCACCAGGTTCCTCTGTGCATGGAATTATTTAGGCAGATATACTAGAGTGGGTTGCCGTTTCCTTCTCAAGGGGATCTTCCTGACCCAGGGATTGAACCCAGGTCTACTGCATTGTAGGCAGATTCTTTACTGTTTGAACCATCTGGGAAGATCATTATATATATATATACCCTTAAATTTTGATAATGTAATTCTGAAGTAACATAAAGCCTCTGGCTTATTTTAATATATCCATCAGCATCACTTCCTTTATCTTTAGTATAGTTCATATAAAAAAGTATTCTTGTTATATCAGCAAACACCATCTTGTCAAATTCTTTGACATTCTGTTATCCTTGACTGTATTTTTTGGAGTCACTATTAGCAACTTTGTTATTCAGTTTTCCTTGTTTCCTGTGTTTAAGATATTGATAAAAATTGGTTTGGGGAGGGTATTTTTCCCAATCTCTATTTTTAATGATTCTTACTTTCTGTTTCTCTGCTGATTTCCTGCAGGAAATACTGTTGTAGTAAAATCTGTATTTCAGTCTTTTCATTGATAGACTTCTTTGACTTTTTGCTATGCTTTCTATCAGCCACCTGTGGGTGAAAATCTTTTAGCTAAAAAGCAGATTAATGTCAGAGAGATGGAAGTGGGATCTTGGAAGGAGAAAGACATAGACATATAGAGTGCAGTCATCTGATGTGGTTCATGGCTGTGTGAAATGTGTTGTTTGCATTCTCTATACATTAAGCACAAAGTTCTATATATTATGTTCTATTACCCAAGGTTCTATTATATATATCTACTAAGACATACATAGGTCTATTACACACACATATATATACACACACACACATATATACACACATATATATTTATACACACAGATGTACATGTATATGCACATGTGTAGACACATTCATGAACATCTCTGCATATTTATATATAATTGCTGCTTTCATCCCCAATTGTATATGTATATGTGTGCACTTGTATAAATATATAAATATAAATGTATATATGTGATATATGTATACATATGTGTGTATATGATGCACCTATTTATATCTTCCTAGACATATTTTACAATGTCCTCTTCTATTTTCTATTTTCTCCCACATTTGATTTGCATTTTTGTACTGAATTCTTTGAGAATCTTTTGAGTCAACCTTTTATCTCAGATGTGATTTTCAGTTGATTTAGTTTACCCTCAACTATATTTTTGTTCTTTTGTTTTCCATGTTTTTATTTTTGGAAACAGCTCCCCACAACACCTAACAGCTCTGATAGTTTATTTTTTTCTCCATAACTATCTTTACCCTTGATTCATAGAGGTGATAGCCTTTTGAATATCTCTGAGGGTATAGATTACATTTACTTATTTTTTTCTGCTTCCTTTATAATGATGATTTTCAGAAGTTAACCTATCTGCAAAATTTGACTTCTCTTGTTCTATTTTTTTAATTTAGTGATTTTATTTTATTTTTTCTTAATACAAATATTTTATTGAAAAGTTACAATGTTGCAGGTTCACAGAAAGGTGATTCAGTTATGCATATACACAAATATTATTTTTGAAATTATTTCCATTATAGCTTATTGCAAGTTATTGACTATGGTTCCCAGTGCTATGTGGTAAAACTGTTTTTTGTTGTGTATCTATTTTTTAATAGAAATATAGCATTCTATTCATACTAAGTCAAACAAGTGGAGTCAGAATGTCATACAAATTTTAGTTAAGCAAACATTCATAAGTTTTCTAATATGTATATATATATATATATATATATATATATATATACACAAAAACTTTTCTATCATACTTGTTGAAGATTTGAGAAAGAACATCAAAAAGAAAAAAAAAGTGAAATGGAGAAATTGAAAAACTAAATGAAATGGGAGCACGGAATATGAAATAGAAAAAGTGAAACAAACTGGATAAAAGTAAAGATTATCATATAGTTCAGTTGTTGTTAAACATAACTGCTCATTAGAAACATATCTGGAGCTCTGGAGAAAAAAATAAAAGCAATACCAGGGCATTTGTGTTTTTTTAAAAAAATTCAACGTAATGCTGATATGCATCTGGTTTTTAAAAAGTGATACAGATTTTTCCATTAAATCCTAGTTTTGGTGATATAGAATTCTAATACTTTTTTGTTGACCAATCATGACATAATGGTATTAAGTGAGTAACAGTTACATAAGCACGATAGTAAAAGATGATTATCAGTTTTCACAATCAATAGCCAGACCAAAAAAAAAAAAAAAAGATAATTACAATTTCAAGTCATAATACAAACATGATTAACATAAGAAAATGAAATAATTATGTGCAGTTTGAGGGGTCAAGCAGAGTGCTGTGGTAAGTGGTAGTTGTTCAGCCACCCAGTCGTTTCTGACTCTTTGCAATCCTATGGACTGCAGCACGTCTGGCCTCCCTGTCTCTCACCATCTCCCAAAGTATGCCCAAGTTCATGTACATTGCATCGGAGATGCCATCCAGCCATCTCATCCTCTGATACCGTTTTCCCCTGCCCTCAATCTTTCCCATCCTCAGGAAGTTTTCCAATGAGTCCGTTGTTCGCATCAGATGACCAAAATATTCACGCTCCAGCTTCAGCATAGTCCTTCCAATGAGTATTCAGAGTTAATTTCCTTTAAGATTGACTGGTTTGATCTCTTTGCTGTCCAAGGAACTCTCAGGAGTCTTCTCAAGCACTGCAGTTTGAAGGTATCAATTCTTTGGCATTCTGCCTTCTTTACAATCCAGCTCTCACAACCTTATGTGACCACTAGGAAGACCATAGCTGTGACTATATGGACATTTGTCATTGCTTTTCAGCAAACTGTCTAGTTTGTCATAGCCAAGAAGCAATCATCTTCTGAGTTCATGGTTGCAATCACCAGCCACAATGATTTTAGGGCCCGAGAGGAGGAAATCTGTCACTACTTTCACCTTTTCCCCTTCTATTTGCCATGAAGTAATGGGGCCAGATGCCATGATCTTAGTTTCTTTAATATTTAGTTTTAAGCTGACTTCTTCTCTCTCCTCCTTCACCCTCATCAAGAGGCTCATTAGTTCTTTTTCATTTTTTGCCATGAGAGTGGTATCATGCTCATATCTGAGGCTGTTGATGCTTCCCCAGCCTATCTTGATTCCAGTTTGTAACTCATCCAGCCCTGTATTTCTCTTAATGTGCTCAGGGTATAGGTTAGATAAACAGGTGATAACAGACAGCCCTGTTGTAATCCTTTCTCAAATCTAACTGTTCTAACTATTGCTTCTTGACCCACAGACAGGTTTCTCAGGAGACAGGTAAGATGATCTGGTATTCTCATCACTTTAAGAGCTTTCAACTGTTTATTATAATCCACACAGTTAAAGGCTTTAGCATAGTCAATGAAACAAAGGTAGATGTTTTTCTGGAATTCCCTTGCTTTCTCTCTGATCCAGCAAATGATGTAAATGTGACCTCCAGTTCCTCTGCCTTTTCTAAACCCAGCTTGGATGTCTGGAAGTTCTTGGTTTGTGTAATGCTGAAGCCTATATTCAAGATTTTAAACATGACTTTACTAGTATGGAAGATGAGAGCATTTGTCTGATTGTCTGAACATTCTTTAATACATTATTCTTCTTGGAACATTATTCTTGGAAATTGGGATGAGGTTTGACCTTTTCCGGTCATGTGGCCACTACCAGGTCTTCCAGATTTGCTGACATTGAGTGAGACACTTTGACAGCATCATCTTTTACGGTTTTGAATAGCTCTACTACACACTACATCACACCCACTAGCCTTATTGACAGAAGTGCTTCCTAAGGCCCACTTGACTAACAACTCCAGAACATCTGGCTCTGGGTGATTGACTACACAATCATAGTTGTCCGGTTCATTAAGATCTTTTTGTACAGTTCTTCCCTGTACTCTTTCTGTCTCTTCTTGATATCTTCTGCATCTAGTCTAGTAAGTCTTTACTGCTTCTGTCCTCTGTTGTGCCCATCTTTGGGTGAAATGATCCCTTAATATTTCCAATTTGCTGGATAGCTCTTTCACCTTCTGTTGTTTTCCTCTGTTTTTATGCATTGTTCATTAAAGAAGTTCTTCTTGTCTCTCCTTGGTATTCTTTGGAGTTCTGCATTTGGTTGGATGTACCTTTCTCTTTTGCTTTTCACTTCTCTTCTTGCTTCAATGATTTGTAAAGCTTCTTCAGATAGCCACTTTGTCTACTTGCTTTTCTTTTTCTTTGGATTTTTTTTTCTTTTCACTGCCTCTGTAACATATTATGGACCTCTGTCCATAGTTCTTCAAGCACATTGTTTACTAGTTCTAATCCCTTGAAAATATTCACCACCTCCACTGTATATTCATAGAGGATTTGATTTAAGTTGTGGGCTAGTGGCTTTCCCCACTTTCTTTAGTTTAAGTCTGAATTTTGCTATGAGAAGCTGATGATCTGAGCCACAGTCAGTTCCAGGTCTTGTTTGTGCTGACTGTATACAGCTTCTCCATCTTTGGCTACAAAGAATGTAATCAGTTTGATTTCGGTATTGACCATTTGGTGATGTCCATGTGGAAAGTTGTCACTTATGTTGCTGACAAAGGGTGTTTGCTATGGTCAGTGCTTTCTCTTAGCAGAATTCAGTTAGCCTTTGCCCTGCTTCATTTTTTTACTGTAAGGCCAAACTTGCCTGTTACTCCAGGTATCTCTTGACTTTCTACTTTTGCAACCCCAACCCCACTGATGAATAGAACATCTTTTTTTTAAAAATTTTTTTTGTGTGTTAGTTCTAAGAGGTCTTGTAGATCTTCATAGGACTGATTAACTTCAGCTTCTCTGGCTTTGGTGATAGGGGAATGTGTTAGTTGCTCAGTCATGTCTGACTCTTTGTGACCCCACAGTCTGTCCCTGGAATTCTCTAGGCAAGGATACTGTAGTGGGCTGACATTTCCATTTCCTTCTCCAAAGGAGCTTCCTGACTCCTGGATTGAACCCAGGTCTCCTGCATTGCAGGCAGAGTCTTTGCCATCCAAGCTACAAGGGAAGCCCATGGTGATAGGGGCATAAAATTGAATTACTGTGATGTGCAGTAGCTTGCCTTGGAAATGAACAGAGACCATACTGTCATTTTTGAAGTTGCATCCAAGTACTGCATTTTGGACTATTTTGTTGATTATGAGGGCTACTGCATTTCTTCCATGGGGTTCTTGCCCATGGCAGTAGATATAATGGCCATCTGAGTTAAATTTGCCCATTCCCATCCATTTTAGTTCACTGATTCCTAAGATGTTGATTATTCTTACCATCTCCTTCTTGACCATGTCCAGTTTACCTGGATTCATGGACCTAACATTCCAGGTTTCTATGAAATACTTTTCTTTGTAGCATTGGATTTTGCTTTCACTCCCAGACACATCCACAACTAAGTATTATTTCTGCTTTGCCCCAGCTCCTTCATTCTTTCAGGGGCTATTAATAGTTGTCCTCTGCTCTTCCCTAGTAGCATATTGGACAACTACCAACTAGAGGGGCTCATATTTAGGTGTTATCTCTCTCTCTTTTTTCTTTTTTTTCTTTTTTCTTTTTAATAGTTCAGGAGGTTCTCATGGCAAGTATATTGGGATAGTTTTCCATTCCCTCCTCCAGTAGATCACATTTTGTCAGAACTTTCCACTATTACCTGTCCATCTTGGGTGGCCGTATATAGAATGGCTCCTAGCTTCATTGAGTTATACAAGCTCCTTTTCCACAACAAGGCAGTGATCTCTGAGGTGGAGGTGAAAGTGCATACATACATTTTTTTTTTTTTTTTCATTTGCCCAGACAGTCTATGTCTTTGTGTTGGTGAATTTATTCCATTTATATTTAAGGTAATTATTGATATGTATGATCCCATTACCATTTTCTTAGTTGTTTTGGGTTTACTTTCTGTAGGCATTTTCTTTCTCTTGTATTTCCTGCCTAGAGAAATTCCTTTAGTATTCATTGTAAATCTTGCTTGGTACTGCTGAATTCTCCTAACTTTTGCTTGTCTGGAAAGCTTTTGATTTCTCCATCAAATCTGAATGAGAGTCTTGATGTGTAGAATACTCTTGGCTGTGGCTTCTTCCCTTTCATCACTTTAAATATATTATGCCATTCCATTCTGGTTTGCAGAGTTTCTGTTGAGAAATCAGTTGAAAGTCTGATGGGGGTTCCCTTGTATATTATTTGTTGCTTTTCCCTGTTGCTTTTAATATTTTATCATTGTCTTTGATTTTTGTCAGTTTGATTACTATATGTCTTGGTGTGTTCCTCCTTGGACTTATGCTGCCTGGGACTCTCTGTGCTTCCTGGATTTGGTTGACTATTTTCTTTTCCATGTTAGGGAATTTTTCAGATACTATCTCTTCAGATATTTTCTCAGGTCCTTTCTCTCTCTTTTCTCCTTCTGGGACCCCCATAATGTGAATGTTGGTGTGTTTAATGTTGTATCAGAAGTCTTAGGCTTCATTTTGTCTTTCATTCATTTATCTATATTCTGTTCTGTGACAGTGATTTTCAGCATTTTGTCCTCCAGGTCATTTATCTGTTCTTCTGACTAGGTTATTCTGCTATGGATTCCTTCTAGTAGGTTATTCATCTCTGCTTGTTTGTTTTTCAGTTCTAATAAGTCTTTGCTAAATATTTCTTGCATTTTCTCCATTGTTTTCCCAAAATCCTGGGTCATCTTCACTATCATTATTCTTAATTCTTTTACTAGTAGGTTTCCTATATACACCTCATTAAGTTTTGCTTTTTTTTTTTTCCTCCCCCTGGGGTTTTATCTTGTTCTTTCTTCTGGGACTAAATGTTCTGCTTTTTCATCATGATTAACTTTATGTAATATGTTTGTTTGTTTGTTTGTTTGTTTTTTAAGCTGTTGTGGGACTGCTTCTTCTTGCTTCTTCTGCCTTCTGATGGAGGAGTCCGAAAGACTTGTGTAAGCTTCCTAATGGGAAGGACTGATGATGGGAAAACTGGGTCTTGCTCTGGGGGGCAAAGCCTTGGTCAGTAAAGCTTTAATCCAATTCTGCTGGTGGGTGGGATTGCACTCTCTCCCTGTAGTTGTTTGGCCTGAGGCGGCCCAGCCCTGGGGTCTGCAAGGTCGATGGTAGGGTTAACGGCGAACTCCAGGAGGGCTTACACCAAGGGGAACTCTCCCAGCCTTCTGCTGCCAGTGCCCCACCCCTGTGGTAAGCTCCTCTGATCACCCTCCACAGGAAGCCCTCTGACACTAGCAGGTAGTTTTGGTTCAGTTTCCTATGTGGTCACTTCTTCCCTCTGAGTCTTGGTGTACACAAGATTTTGTTTGTGCCCTCCAAGACTGGAGCCTCTGTTTCCCCCAGTCCTGTGGAAGTCCTATAATCAAATCCTGCTGGCCTTTAAGGCCAGATTCCCTGGGGGTTCCCAGCCCCTTTGTTGGATCCCCAGGCTGGGAGGCCTGATGTAGGGTTCAGAACCTTGACAAGAGTGGAAGAACATCTTTGTTACTATTGCTTTACAGTTATGGGTCACTCACCCAGCAGGTGCAGGATTTGGTGTACCACACAGTACAGCCTAGGTCTTTATTAAAAAAAAAAAAAAAGTCTGCATGTGGTTCTGAGGGAAGCCTTGAATTAAGAATCACTGGCCTTAGCAAAAGAGCACAAACAGGGGAGCAAAATAAGTAGAATGTAAGAAATAAGACACCAAACCAAAGACTGTAAATGATGAAGGTGAGTAGCTTGTGTAAAATGCATTATGTCACAGTTGATGGAGTAAAATCCCTCCTATACTTGCCATTTCTTGATCTCCTAATCTTATTATCAATAACCTCCCTGTAAGACAGAATGAGTGAAGTGTAATAGGGATAAGGCAGAAGATAAAAGTGAGGCTTAAATTTATGGCATGCATTACAACCAGTGGGAAATATTGCAAATAGATGCTTGAGCCTGACAAAGTTGGTGAAGAATAAGAAGTATATGTCATTTATAAGAAATGGTCAAGCTGTTTTTCCATGTGGCTATTCCATTTTGTATTTTTATTAGTAATATATGAGAATTCCAGGTCCGTTGTTTCCACCAGTGCTTTGTTTTGTCAGTTTTTTAAATAAATATTTTAAAATTTTAAATGAAAATGTTATAAATTCTAATATTTTTGTAGTGGAAAATACAAGAACATGAATAACTCACAGGAAGCTTGAGTAGCAGGTCTTCCTAATTAGAAAAAGCACACCCTTTTGCTTGATTATAATATACAGTAGGATGATCTAGAAGGAATTATGAAATCAGAGGTCAGTCTAATATTAATAACTAAGTAATATGAAGAGAATATATAATTATGATTGATACACTTATTAGTCAGTACATTTTCTATGTTTTTCCATGTTTACAATCTCTAGTTTCAATTATCAGAGGAAGAAAAAAAAAAAACAACCCTTAAATACCAATGTTGTCACAAGATGCCATAGGCAGTTGGGAGTAGTTTCTTGAATGCCTGTACCATTTGATCTTGTATCATCTGATTTTACAAAGTTTCTTTTAAAACTATATTGACACATGGTAGTGTATTTACCTCTAACCAGGTTCCCTTCCTCCCTCCTCATGTCCATACCTTCCTTCTCTACATCTATGTCTCTATTACTGCCCTGCAAATAGGTTCATCTGTATGATATTTCTAGATTCTGCATTAATAGGCAATATTTGTTTTTCTCTTTCTGACTTACTTCACTCTGTATGAGATTCTAAATCCATCCATACCACTACAAATGACCTGGTTTCATTCCTATTAATGGTTGAGTACTAGTCCATAATACTGACATGAATATAACACAATGTGTAAAATAGTTAGCTATTGGGAACCTGCTATGAAGCATAGGAAGCTCAACCCTGTGTTCTGTGAGGACCTAGAGAGGTGGGGGATTGGTGGTGGAAGTAAAGCTCAAGAGGATGGGATATATATATATATATATATATATATATATATATATATAGACAATTATACTCCAATAAAAATTATATTGACAAATGAGAATAAATTTGAGACAGAAATAATCTATGCATTGAACAAATTCTTCTTAAATGTCTACTTTATAAAGGCATTCTGTTAAGCACAGCAACAAACAAAATAGAATGTGATTTGGTGTAGGCTAGCTAAGACAATTACCCAGTTTTCTCTGGTTCACAGCAGATCATGAAATGTACTGTGGGGAACGTACGCCACAGAACTGAGGAACTGGGAAGCAAAAAAAAATGACATCTGTTAGGGGAAATTAGAGAAGTCTTGACAACAAAGAAAATCAATTTGGCCCTGAAGAATGCATAATGGCTTGTCTGTTTATTTGGTTTTTATTTTTTGTTATAAAATTAATGTTATCATAAAAAGTTTTTAAAATCCAGATGCTTAGAAAAAATTTTAAACAGCAATTAAATGAACCTCAGATTTTATCACCCAAATAAAGTTATAATTAACATCTTAGCCTTTCTCTATATTACTGTTACCAAACAGGTTCAGCTGCTTGCCACTCAAATGCCAATACTCAAGAGACAAGTGTTGGTTGGAAAAGGAAAGACTGCTTTCCTCAGGAGGCCAGTAAACTGGAGAGAAGGTAGACTCATTTCCAAAAACCAGCTCTGAAGATTCTGCTCAACCATGAAAGTTTCAAAAGCAAGAAAGTGACGTTCAACATTTTCGGAGTTGGTCAGTCTTCATTATCCTCCACTGTGTGCAAACTTTCTTCTGATTGGTTGGTGGTGAGATAACAGGGTGGTGCTCCAGGAATCTTGTTCTCAGCCTGAATTTACCATCCTCTATCTGGTTGGAAGTCTTAGATGCTGCAGAAGAAATAAAAGATATTGCTATGTCTATTCCTTGAAAAGGAACAAGGACCCTGCTTTATCACCACACTCTTGTTTTTTTGTTGCTCCTTCCTTGTTTCTGCATTTTCTCCCTTTCCTGATAAGCAACTGTTTGCACCTGACCTTTGGAACTAAAGGAAGGGCAAAGAAGTTGAATGAAACTCTTTCCTACAAATGAGATACAGAGGACATGGAAAGGATTTGTACCTGGGAGGACCACAGGATCCTGCTCCCTTTCATTGCTTCATATATTTGAGAAAGTATGCTTATAATTTTATGACTCTATAGAGTATCCTATGGGAAACACTCCCTATGAAAATCTGGGTGAAATATACCTTACCTCAAGATGCTAATAGGGCTTCTCATTTCTGTTTTCATGGCAAGTCTACATTAGTAAGACTTTTTCCTTTAAAAAAAATATTTTACTTACTATCTATCTTCCTTCATTGTTGGTGCTTAGCTGCACAGTCATGTCCAACTCTTTATATACATAAATCACATATTTCTTTCATACACATGAAGAACTACCTAATTTTATGATGTTTTTCTTATGCTTTTCTGAAGTAATTTCCTGAAACACATAAAGCATAAAAACAATCTAAACAGAAAGGGAAGGGAAAATAAGGACATATATTGATTTAAAATCTAAAATGCTAAATATCAATTGCTATTCTAAAGAGTGTTGACAGGTGGTATTCCAAAACAGTTTTGTCAATAGAATGTAATAAGAGTCTGCAAGATAGTATAGCCGTTCACCTCTTCCTGCTTGGAACACTGATATTTAGAAGTGTAGCAGTAGTTTTGTGATCTGATGCAATAACAATAGCATAAAAATAAACAGATTTTGGAGGAGAGAGAAAAAAAATCCTATATTTATGAAAGTTTCACTGAGAATCTGTAGCCATCACTGGATTTCTACCTCTGGATGTCTGTTTGCCTGAGAAAAATAAACTATTATTTAAGCTATTATTTTTTAAATTTACTGTAGGCAGGTTAATTTTATTTTCAATGAAGATCATTTCTGTTGGATGCAAATTTGGTGCATATATATATATATATGGTGCATATATATATATATGTATATATATATACACACACACACACACACACACATATATATGTATATATATTACTTAATTATGGTTTACAAGGATGCAAAGGACTCTGAATACTAAGTAATCCTGTGTTTTTGTAAATTTTATTTTCTATTTTTCCACCAGATATAAGTTCTTCATTCTCATTATTTTAGTTCTCCCATAATTACTACCACAGTATCATGCATTTCTCCATCTCAGTTATAATTTAGTCTTATTTGTGTTAGTTCTTAATTAATATCTGTTTTATCTATTAGATATCAGTCATTTCTGATGTTTTGAACTTTGGAACACAACATATTCCATAATGTTTAATTTAACCTACGCTTAACACAGTAATACACAAATCTGCTCCCATGTATCTTCAAGATTGTTCTCAGTGTGTAGATAATATCCTGATTGTCAACAATGCTTTAGCAAATTCATAGACTACTCAAGTTATATACACCCTAAATCAAGTGCACAAAATGTGATAATGCACAGTAGTATATGTTTAGAATTATGGAATACATCTTTTGAAGGAAAAAAAAAAAAGTTTGAACAGAATGAGAGGTTCTTTTCTTTTTTCCTCTCCTCATCTTTTTTTTTTTTTTCTTTCAAGTTCCACTAGGCAGAAGAGCAGAACAAAAATATTTTGAGACAGGAAAATATAGTTGCCTAATATGTCCCTAAATTTTATTATTCAATGTCCCTGCTGCTTTATTTTCTTAATATAATGGACTTTATTTCTAATAACTCTGACTATGATCTGTATAGGTGACAAATTATCATTTTATAAAAGTTTTCAGTACTTTTCAGATACTATGCTTTTCAGAAAATTAAAACTATGACCCTCATACAAATACAATATGAGGACTATTTTATTCAAATCATTAATTAGGCAGGGACAATAAGATGGCAAACATGGCTTCAAGTACCTTTGAGATACAGGAATTTTGAAAAAAAATATTTAAAAATGTTAGAATAAGAGTGCTAGGTTGGATATACACAAAGCTTATTATTGTATCTTACAAGGTAATGAAACCATAACCTTTAGGGGAATCTTCTCTACTGGATAGAAATCTACGGGTTAACCTGAAAGATCATATACAGGTATATTCTCTTGGAGAGTTCAGTAACTCTTGTGTGGGTTTGTTAAACTATGACATAGTGTAACATTAAAAGAACATATTTTCCACTGTTCATTTTGTTTTGTTTTCCTGAGTTTTGACTAAATTTAAGATATTAATCAAAGACCCTATATAGTTAATAATCTTTAAAATCTACAAATATGCTGATTTTTAAAGTAGTTCCTTTGGGACTTGAGAGCTTTTATTTCCTAAATCATTTTAGTGTTATGAAAACAGAGTTAAGATTCTATCTCCTATTTTCTGATGACATTTCATCAGTGAGACTGAACCAAAATATTGAATGGTACATTCCTCTAAAATTCACAAAATGGAAGGTTAACATGACAAAAATGTAAATTCACTGGAATTTCAAGTTTTATATTATTTATAAAACATTTTTTATTTTGCTTGTGTTATGATAAACTTGACACATGTTCTTTATATTATTACCATATTGTTTGAAGAAAATTTATCTGAGGATCATTGGTTTTACACTCTTAACTTTAAAACTGATTTCAAAACTGGGATAAGAGTGGTTAGTGAGTATGGGAAGACAGGTATCATTTTGTTTGTAAGTGAATCTTTTGTTCTTGAGCCATCCTATTACTGTTCTTTAGGCACTAATAGTATTTACTGGAGGTCTAGTTACTCAACTTTAATAAGGATGGACATGTGCTGGAGCTGAGGAGTCTGTTCTTCCCATTTGTTCTCCTTTTAAGTAACCCTTACAAATCATCCAGGCAGAATTTCCTGAGAAAGAAGTAAGCCTTCAGTACTGACATCCGACAAAGAGTCTTTATCACCAAAAGTGGCATAGTAATTCCTGAGAAGCCCTTACTTATTTGATGGTGATTTTTTAAAATTACTTGTTTGGGGGAAAAAAAAAAAAATCCCACCTACTAATAGGTTATCCTTAATCCTTAATAATACTAGCTGGGACTTTTCCAAAGAGATTTTAGGATTTTAGCTTTTTTTAAAAAAATTAAAGTACAGTTGACCTATGGTTATGTGTTTCAGGTATACAATAGCAATTCAATACTTTTATAGATTATGCATCACACACGTTTATAATGATATTATTGACTATATTTCCTGTGTTGTACATTGTATCCCAGTTATATATTTAATAATTGGTAGATTGTATGTCTTTAATCCTATTTGCCTATTACACCCAGCTATCAACATTCCTTACCTCTGATAGCCTCTGTTCTCTGATCTCTGAGCCTGTTTCTGCTTTATATTCATTCACTTATTTGCTTCTGTTTTGTTTTAGAGTCCGCATATAAGTGAAAACATACAGTATTTGTCTTTCTATATGTGACATTTCACTTACCATAATACCTTCTAGGTTCATCTTGCATGTATATATATATGCAAGATATATATATATATATATATATATCTTATAATGTATTACTCAATTTAGTTTGCTAGAATTTTGTGGAGGATTTTTGTATCTATGTTTATCAGTAATATTGGTCTATAATTGTTCTATAATATTGTTTTATCATTTTCTTGTGTTATTTTTGTGTTGTTTTTGTATCAGGGTAATATTGGCCTTATAGTATGAGTTTGGAAGTGTTCCCTTTTCTACAATTTTTAGAATAATTTAAGAAGGATCTCTTAAACTCTTCTTTAAATGTTTTGTAGAATTCCCAATGAATCAGTCTGGTCCTGAACTTCTGTTTGCTGGGATTTTTTTGATTACTGATTAAATTGCATGACTGATTAAATTGCATTCAATATTTTCATATTTTCTATTTATTTTTGATTTAGTCTCGGATTTGTATGTTTCTATGAATTTACCCATTTCTCCTAGATAGTCCAATTCATTGGAGAACAACTGTTCAGAGTATTTTCTTTTGATTGTATTTCTGTGTCATTGGTTGTAACAATTTCTCTTTTATTTCTACTTTTGTTTGCTACTCTGTGATACAGAGTTTGTTTGCTTAAAGTTTTATCAATTTTTCTGAGCTTTTTGAAAAAACAGCTCTTAGTTTTATGGATCTTTTCTAGTATTTTTTGTTTGGTCTCCAAGTAGTTTTTTTACTTTATTTATTTTTTATTGAAGGATAATTGCTTTACATGTAATTTATTTCACAATGTTATTTATTATTTATTTCCTTCTGCTAATTTTAAGCTTTGTTTATTCTAGGTCCTTTAGGTGCAAAGTTAGGGGCTTGAGATTTTTTTCTCATTTCCTGATTTATGCTTATGTTACTGTAAACTTTCCACTTAGAACAGTATCCCATAGATTTTGGAAAGTTGTGTTTTCATTTTCATTTGTCTCAAGGTATATCTTTACTTTCATTTTTATTTCTTTGTTGACAAAATTTTTTTGGTAGTATGTTTTTAGTCTTGAATTATTTGTGTTTTGCCTTTTTTTTTTTTTCAGTTTTCTTCCTGTAATTCATTTCTAGTTTCAAACTAATCAAAATTCAAATTAATCAAATTAATCAAAAAAGATTAATTATATTTCAGTCTTCTTAAATATACTGAGACTTATTTAGTGGCCTAATATGTGATCTATCCTTGAGAATGTCTGTATACATTAAAAAATAATACATTCTGCTGTTTTCTAATAGAATACTGTTCAGTTATCTATTATCATGTTAGAGCATCTGGTCTAATATGTAATTAAACATAACTACTTCTTTATTTTCGGTCTGAATGATCTGTTCATTGATATATTAATAAATGGGGTTTAATGTTCCCCACTACTATTATATTGTTGTCAGTTTTTCTTTTTATGTCTGTTTATATTTGCTTTATATATTTAGGTTTTCTGATGTTATATGTTATAAACATTTATGTTTATATTTTATAATTTATATATATATTTTTATGAACATTATATCCTCTTGTTGGATTGTCCCCTTTATCATTATGTAGTGCTCATTTTTGTCATTATTTCAGTTTTCGTATTAAAGTTTATTTTGTCTGATATGACCATTGCTACCCCAGCTTTAATTTTTTTTTTTGCTTGTTATATCTTTTTTTCCATCCTCTCACTTTCAATCTGTGTGCATCTTCAACTCTAAATTTTCTTTTACAGGCAGCATGTTAATGGGTCTTTTTTTTTGGTTGTTGTTGTTTGTTTGTTTTCTTTAATCTATTGGATCACTTTGTCTTTGGATTTGGGCTTTCAGTTCATTTACATTTAGACTGATTATTGATAGGTATTTTTAACATTTCTTGTAAGAATGGTTTACTGGTGATGATGGTTTGCTTCTTGGGAAATTTTTTATCTCCTTCAATTTTGGATGATAACCTTGTTGAGTAGAGTATCCTTGATTGAAGGCTTTTGTACTTTAAATATATCATGCCACCTCCTTCTACCTCCATGATTTCTCCTGGAAAAAAAAAAAAAAAAAATCAGCTGTTAACCTTATGGGAGTTCTCTTGTATGAGACTCTTTATCTTGCTGACTTAAAAATTCTCTCTTAACTTTTATTTTTTGACATTTTAAATTATAATTTGTCTTTACATGAGTCTTTCTGGGTTCATCAAAGGACACTTTGCTTCCTATAGTTGGGTATTTGTTTCCTTCTTTAGGTTTAGGGAGATTTTCAGCCATTATTTCACCAAATAAATTTTCTGTCCCATTTTTTTCTTTCTGGGAACCCTAGTGAGAATATTAGTATGTCTGATGTTGTCTCAAAGGTACCTTAAACTATCCTTATTTAAACTTTTCTTTCTCTTTTTTGCTGTTCTGCTTGAGTAAATTCCACTACTCTATCTTCCAGATTGTTGATCTAGACTTCTGTATTTCTTAATCTACTGTTGATTCCCTATGGTATATTTTTCATTTTAGTTATTGCATTGTGATTTCTCAGATCAGTTTTTTTATATAATTCTAATTATTTGTTGAAGTTCTCACTGTGTTCCTTCATTTTTCTGCTAAGTTCAGTGAGCATTTTTATGACCTTGGCTTTGCACTTTACTGGGTAAATTACTTTATTATTTCCACCCCCTCCCCCAAGAATTTATCTTGTTCTTATATTTTGGAACATATTCTTTTGTTCCCTCATTCTGTTTGATCTTCTGTGTCTGTTTCTATGATATTAGGTGAAACAGTCACTTTTACAGGCCTGAAAGCATGTCCTTTTGTGGGAGCATCCCTATGCAAACTGTGTTTGCCTGGTGGATTTGCTGGGAGTGCTGAATCTGAAGCTAGCACAGACAGTGGGCTTCCCTGGGGTTACTCAGAAGGCAGCATCTTGGCTGGGTAATGAGAATTGGAGATGGAGCCTAGCGGATGTCAGGGCTTTTCCCAGGATGTGTCAGAAGCAACTTTCTTAGCAGAGTTGGGGAGGGTGGCTAGAGCCAGAGTCCAGTGCAGACCAGGGCTTCTCCCAGACAGGTCTGGAAACAGTCACTCTGCGGGCGGTGAGCTGGAGCCAGTAAAGTAGAGTTGGGTCACATGCAGGCAGAGCTTTTCCCAGGGCATGTTAAGGCCACTTCCTTGGGGGTGGGGTTGAAGCCAGAGCCAGGAGTCGGCCTGGGGATATTCTGGCAACCTTGCCAAGTGCTTACCATTCTGCGGCCCCTGTACTGTGAGTGAGAGTAGGTTTGTCCATGTGTCTTTTAAGTGCAGTGTCCGATTCCTGCCATCCTCAGGGTCTCCCAGCAAGCCCTGCTGGGTTTCCAAACAGTTAAAGGGATCATCTTCCTGCACTTGTCCCCAGGGCTGGGGTGCCCAATCTGGAGCTCAAAACTGCTCACTCCTTAAGGACTGACATCCCTTTTCACTTTCACTAAGTTTGTGACACTCCCTTTCTCAGCTGGATTGTCTGCCAGGGGTGTGGGCCCTACCTAGTTTACTTCTCCTAACAGACTCTGTGTGGTTCTTTATATTCTTGGTTGTAGAACTGCTGTTCTGCTAGTCTTCAGGTTGTTCTCAAAGAGGGGTGTTCTACATGTGGTGTTTGTATATTCATGGTAGAATATACCATGAGCGCTTTTAGCTTTTGATAAATAATGGATGAATACACAGCATCAGCATGTTTGCTCATTTAGCAAAAGTCTCACATTTTTTGCTTTTAGGGCAATCATTATTTTATTCCTGGCTAAATAAATATCAGATCCTAGTTAGTGGGATAGGCAAGTAACACTTTTCCCAAAATTATTTTGGGAAGTTATCTGGTCTAATGGAATGAGGATATCAAGAAAAAAATAAAAAAAGGCTAATCCTATGTGAGTGATAATTTAGTATTAATATTTAGTCTGGAGTAATGGAATTCTGTTCAATTATAGGAAAGAATTATTGGCAAGCAGTTGAAAATTGACAGTTGTAATTTCTAATACATGAGAGTGAAAAAGTGCTTGCTGTAAAGATTTCCATTTATTTCTAGTAGTTCTAATTCTGCATTTATATTTCAAGGTACATTTGTTTTTATGCTATTGGTTAAATAAAGAATGTCCTGAATATTCATTCTACAATCTTTATATGAGCACATTTGGTAATGTATAATTATGTGTTTTAAAAACTAATAAAAAGTTAATATTTTTGTATTCAAATAGTTACTAACATTTGTAGATCATAGTGGAAATAGTACCATCTTTCTAAAGTTAGCAATTTTCCCTGCAGCAGCAGAGACCTAAGGAGAACCCTGCTTTCACGTGTTTTTCTCCTAGAATGTGACACCTGTAGGTCATAGATAATCCCTTTATTTTCAAAGAGGTAAAAGCTGAGTGTAAACTGTGTTTCCAATCATGAAGCTCAGGATAATTAAAATTTAAATATTTTTCTTCACCAGTATCAATCTATTCCAAGTATTGACTTCACTTTATTAATAGAAAAATTAACCAAACTTGGTTATTCCATTGTTAGCAGTTGGGCTTCAACTAATTAAATTTTCACTTATAATTTTTTCAATCTGATGCCATTTCTCATGAAACATTTTTTTTTTTCTTCTTTTATCCTCATTAGCATCACATACCTTTTCACATTATATTGGGAAATTGAATGAAATACTAATGAGACTGTAAGATTCAAAAGAACATTTAAAATGTTATTTTCCAAGACATTTTGAATAAAGAACTGTAACTGCACATCATTTTTCCTTTGGCTAACTGACAGCTTTTCCTAAAAGACATATTTTTTATTTCTAAACAAATGAATCAACTGCCAGTGTTAATACTTGTGTTTTCTTTGATAAAGGTGAAGGGAGAAAATGTCTAAAGTCAAAAAGGGAAATGGGCTTCCCTGGTGGCTCAGAGGGGAAAGAATCAACCTGCAATGCCGGAGACCTGGGTTTGATCCCTAGGTTGGGAAAATACCCTGAGAACAGCTACACACTCCAGTATTCTGGCCTGAAGAATTCCATGGACAGAGAAGCACTCACAGGCTATAGTTCATGGGGTTGAAAAGAGTAGAACAAGACTGAGTGACTTCCACTTTCACTTTAAATGGAAATACTTTTATGTATTCAAACCTTGTTGTTTTCTCTTTTTGCCACAAAGACTTTCAATGGAGCTTATGTTTGTTCAATCCTTGGAAACATTTTCTATGTTGTGGACCCTACACAAAATTGAGTCCCAAGTATCCTCATTAACTCTACAAGACTTACATAAAAATCAAATTACATCTGTGTCTCTTTTTTTCTGTTTTGCATATAGGGTTATCGTTACCATCTTTTTAAATTTCATATATATGCGTTAGTAAACAAGTATACTATCAAGGGTGAAACAGATCTCCAGCCCAGGTTGGATGCATGAGACAAGTGCTCAGGGTTGGTGCACTGGGATGACCCAGAGGGATGGGATGGGGTGGGAGGTGGGAGGGGGATCGGGATGGGGAACACATGTAAATCCATGGCTGATTCATGTCAATGTATGGCAAAAACCACTACAATACTGTAAAGTAATTAGCCTCCAACTAATAAAAATAAATGAAAAAAAGAAAATCAACTTAAACACAAAAATGAAGTTTTCATACATTTTCACTGGATATTCCTTAATCACGTCTAACTTTTCTTCAGCAATTGTGTTATATCAGTTTTTATAGAATAAGATAATTCAGAATTTTCTCTCGCATCATTGGTTGAAAATTGTTTTTGCTGTTGTTACTTTAGAAAAGTCTATTTCATCCTTGGTAATGCTATACAATTCTTTAGCAAAGTTATCAATCCTTTTGATTTTTGCCCTAGTGTTCTGATTGTTTCTGTTCAGTTGTCTCTCTTCTTCCTCAAATTCGTTAAATTTTAGATTTTTTCTCAAAATTATTTAATTTTGTTATTTGAAGTTCTTGTCCAGAAGAAACATCATCTAATTATTTGAAGTCATATAGTAATGGGGAAATAGATAAAAGATTAAGGCAAGAGGAATGGGTGGTGATTATCGTGAATCTTGGAATGTTTGTCCTACCTAAAAGGCATTAAAGTTTTCAAAATGTACTAAAACTTTTTGTCCACCAAAAAAATTCTAAAAAAAAATCTTGGTTAGAAGTTGCCCAGCAGTCTACCAATGAGTGACTCTTAAATTGACAAAGACTCTGAAAATCAGAATTTTAAGTCCTTCGCTTACTGTCACAATATATATTTGAGCTGTGAATTGAATGTAGATTTGCCATTTACAAAATCTTTGTAACTCGATAGTACATCACTGTATTATGTTGAGCAGTTAAAATTGGGACACTTTAATGAAGATACTGTGGGTTCGTTGATGTGAGATGATATAAACAAGGTGTGTTTTAGAAGGAAATTTTATTTTATTTTTTTCCATTTATTTTTATTATTTTATTATTATTATTTTATTTTTATTATTTTATTAGTTGGAGGCTAATTACTTTACAATATTGTAGTGGTTTTTGCCATACATTGACACGAATCAGTAATGGATTTACATATGTTCCCCATCCCTCCCCATCCCATCCCTCTGGGTCATCCCAGTGCACCAGCCCCAAGCACTTGTCTCATGCATTCAACCTGGACTGGCAATCTGTTTCACAGTCGATAATATACATGTTTCGATGCTGTGCTCTCAGATCATCCCACCCTCGCCTTCTCCCACAGAGTCCAAAATTCTGTTCTGTACATCTGTGTCTCTTTTTCTGTCTTGCATATTGGGTTATTGTTACCATCTTTCTAAATCCCATATATATGTGTTAGTATACTATATTGGTCTTTATCTTTCTGCCTTACTTCACTCTGTATACTGGGCTCCAGTTTCATCCACCTCATTAGACTGATTCAAATGTATTCTTTTTAATGGCTGAGTAATATTCCATTGTGTATATGTACCACAGCTTTCTTATCCATTCATCTGCTGATGGACATCTAGGTTGCTTCCATGTCTGGGCTATTATAAACAGTGCTGCGATGAACATTGGGGTGCATGTGTCTCTTACAGATCTGGTTTCCTTGGTGTGTATGCCCAGAAGTGGGATTGCTGGGTCATATGGCAGTACTATTTCCAGCTTTTTAAGGAGTCTCCACACTGTTCTCCATAGTGGCTGTACTAGTCTGCGTTCCCACCAACAGTGTAAGAGGGTTCCCTTTCCTCCACACCCTCTCCAGCATTTATTGCTTGTAGACTTCTGGATAGCAGCCATCCTGACTGGCATGTAATGGTACCTCATTGAGGTTTTGATTTGCATTTCTCTGATAATGAGTGATGTTGAGCATCTTTTCGTGTGTTTGTTAACCATCTATATATCTTCCTCGGAGAAATGTCTGTTTAGATCTTTGGCCCATTTTTTGATTGGGTCATTTATTTTTCTGGAATTGAGCTGCAGGAGTTGCTTGTATATTTTTGAGATTAATCCTTTGTCTGCTTCTTCAGGTGCTATTATTTTCTCCCAATCTGAGGGCTGTCCTTTCACCTTGCTTATAGTTTCCTTTGTTGTGCAAAAGCTTTTAAGTTTCATTAGGTCCCATGTGTTTATTTTTGCTTTTATTTCCAATATTCTGGGAGGTGGGTCATAGAGGATCTTGCTGTGATTTATGTCGGAGAGTGTTTTGCCTATGTTCTCCTCTAGGAGTTTTATAGTTTCTGGTCTTAGATTTAGATCTTTAATCCATTTTGAGTTTATTTTTGTGTATGGTGTTAGAAAGGGTTCTAGTTTCATTCTTTTACAAGTGGTTGACCAGTTTTCCCAGCACCACTTGTTAAAGAGGTTGTCTTTTTTCCATTGTATATCCTTGCCTCCTTTGTCGAAGATAAGGTGTCCAGAGGTGCGTGGATTTATCTCTGGGCTTTCTATTTTGTTCCATTGATCTATATTTCTGTCTTTGTGCCAGTACCACACTGTCTTGATGACTGTGGCTTTGTAGTAGAGCCTGAAGTCAAGCAGGTTGATTCCTCCAGTTCCATTCTTCTTTCTTAAGATTGCTTTGGCTATTCGAGGTTTTTTGTCTTTCCATACAAATTGTGAAATTATTTATTCTAGTTCTGTGAAAAATACCGTTGGTAGCTTGATAGGGATTGCATTGAATCTATAGATTGCTTTGGGTAGTATAGTCATTTTGACAATATTGATTCTTCCAATCCATGAACACGGTATGTTTCTCCATCTGTTTGTGTCCTCTTTGATTTCTTTCATCAGTGTTTTATAGTTTTCTATGTATAGGTCTTTTGTTTCTTAGGTAGATATACTCCTAAGTATTTTATTCTTTTTGTTGCAATGGTGAATGGTATTGTTTCCTTAATTTCTCTTTCTGTTTTTTCATTGTTAGTATATAGGAATGCAAGGGATTTCTGTGTGTTAATTTTATATCCTGCAACTTTACTATATTCATTGATTAGCCCTAGTAATTTTCTGGTAGAGTCTTTAGGGTTTTCTATGTAGAGGATCATGTAATCTGCAAACAGCGAGAGTTTCACTTCTTTTTTTCCTATCTGTATTCCCTTTATTTCTTTTTCTGCTCTGATTGCTGTGGCCAAAACTTCCAAAACTATGTTGAATAGTAGTGGTGAGAGTGGGCACCCTTGTCTTTTTCCTGATTTTAGGGGAAATGCTTTCAATTTTTCACCATTGAGTATAATGTTTGCTGTGGGTTTGTCACATATAACTTTTATTATGTTGAGGTATGTTTCTTCTATTCCTGCTTTCTGGAGAGTTTTTTTTTTTATCATAAATGGATGTTGAATTTTGTCAAAGGCTTTTTCTGCATCTATTGAGATAATCATATGGTTTTTATCTTTCAATTTGTTAATGCGGTCTATTACATTGATTCATCTGTGGATATTAAAGAATCCTTGCATTCTTTGGATAAAGTCCACGTGGTCATGATGTATGGTCTTTTTAATATGTTGTTGGATTCTGTTTGCTAGAATTTTGTTAAGGATTTTTGCATCTATGTTCATCAGTGATATTGGCCTGTAGTTTTCTTTTTTTGTGGCATCTTTGTCTGGTTTTGGAATTAGGGTGATGGTGGCCTCATAGAATGAGTATGGAAGTTTACCTTCTTCTGCAATTTTCTGGAAGAGTTTGAGTAAGATAGGTGTTAGCTCTTCTCTAAATTTTTGGTAGAATTCAGCTGTGAAGCCATCAGGTCCTGGGCTTTTGTTTGCTGGACAATTTCTGATTACAGTTTCGATTTCCTTGCTTGTGATGGATCTGTTAAGATCTTCTATTTCTTCCTGGTTCAGTTTTGGAAATTTATACTTTTCTAAGAATTTCTCCATTTCACCCAAGCTGTCCATTTTATTGGCATGGAGTTGCTGTTAGTAGTCTCTTATGATCCTTTTTATTTCAGTGTTGTCTGTTGTGATCTCTCCATTTTCATTTCTAATTTTGTTAATTTGGTTCTTCTCCCTTTGTTTTTTAATGAGTCTGGCTAACAGTTTGTCAATTTTGTTTATCTTTGCAAAAAACCAGCTTTTAGCTTTGTTGATTTTTGCTATCGTCTCTTTTGTTTATTTTGTATTTATTTCTGCCCTAATTTTTAAGATTTCTTTCCTTCTACTAACCCTGGGGTTCTTCATTTCTTCCTTCTCTAGTTGCTTTACGTGTAGAGTTAGGTTATTTATTTGAGTTTTTTCTTATTTCTCGAGGCAAGCCTGTAATGCTATGAACCTTCCCCTTAGCACTGCTTTTGCAGTGTCCCATAGGTTTTGGGTTGTTGAGTTTTCATTTTCATTCGTTTCTATGCATATTTTGATTTCTTTTTTGATTTCTTCTATGACTTGTTGGTTATTCAGAAGCGTGTTATTTAGCCTCCATATGTTGGAATTTTTAACAATTTTTTTCCTGTAATTGAGGTCTAATCTTACTGCACTGTGGTCAGAAAAGATGACTGGAATGATTTCAATTTTTTTGAATTTACCAAGGCTACATTTATGGCCCAGGATGTGATCTTTCCTGGAGAAGTTTCCGTGTGCACTGGAGAAAAAGTTGAAATTGATTGTTTCGGGGTGAAATGTCCTATAGATATCAATTAGGTCTAGCTAGTCCAATGTGTCATTTAAAGTTTGTGTTTCCTTGTTAATTTTCTGTTTAGTTGATCTATCCATAGGTGTGAGTAGCATATTAAAGTCTCCCACTATTATTGTGTTATTGTTAATTTCTCCTTTCATACATGTTAGCATTTGCCTTACATATTGCGGTGCTCCTACGTTGGGTGCATTTATATTTATAATTGTTATATCTTCTTCTTGGATTGATCCTTTGATCATTATGTAGTGTCCTTCTTTGTCTCGTTTCACAGCCTTTATTTGAAAGTCTATTTTATCTGATATGAGTATTGCGACTCCTGCTTTCTTTTGGTCTCTGTTTGCGTGAAATATTTTTTCCAGCCCTTCACTTTTAGTCTGTATGTGTCCCTTGTTTTGAGGTGGGTCTCTTGTAGACAGCATATATAGGGATCTTGATTTTGTATCCATTCAGCCAGCCTTTGTCTTTTGGTTGGGGTATTGAACCCATTTACATTTAAGGTAATTATTGATAGGCATGGTCCTGTTGCCATTTGCTTTGTTGTTTTGGGTTTGCATTCATACACCCTTTCTGTGTTTCCTGTCTAGAGAAAATCATTTAGCATTTGTTGAAGAGCTGGTTTGGTGGTGTTGAATTCTCTCAGCTTTTGCTTATCTGTAAAGCTTTTGAATTCTCCTTCATATCTGAATGTGATCCTTGCTGGGTACAGTAATCTGGGTTATTCTCTTTCATTACTTTAAGTATGTCCTGCCATTCCCTTCTGGCCTGAAGAGTTTCTATTGATAGATCAGCTGTTATCCTTAAGGGAATCCCTTTGTGTGTTATTTGTTGTTTCTCCCTTGCTGCTTTTAATATTTGTTCTTTGTGTTTGATCTTTTATCATTTGATTAATATGTTTCTTGGGGTGTTTTCCCTTGGGTTTATCCTGTTTGGGACTCTCTGGGTTTCTTGGATCTGTGTGACTATTTCCTTCCCCATTTTAGGGAAGTTTTCAGCTATTATCTCCTAGAGTATTTTCTCATGGCCTTTCTTTTTGTCTTCTTCTTCTGGGACTCCTATGATTCGAATGTTGGGGTGTTTCACATTGTCCCAGAGGTCCCTGAGGTTGTCCTCATTTCTTTTGATTCTTTTTTCCTCTCTGCTTCATTTGTTTCCACCATTTTATCTTCTACCTCACTTATCCTATTTCCTGCCTCCGTTATTCTACTCTTGGTTCTTTCCAGGGTGCTTATGATCTCATTTATTGCATTATTCATTTTTAATTAACTCTTTTTGATTTCTTCTAGGTCCTTGTTAAACATTTCTTGCATCTTCTCAATCTTTGTCTCCAGGCTATTTATCTGTAACTCCATTTTGTTTTCAAGATTTTGGATCATTTTTATCATCATTATTTTAAATTCTTTTTCAGGTAGATTCTCTATCTCCTCCTCTTTTGTTTGGCTTGGTGGGCATTTTTCATGTTCCTTTACCTGCTGGGTATTTCTCTGCCTTTTCATCCTGTTTAGATTGCTGTGTTTGGAGTGGCCTTTCTGTATTCTGGTGGTCTGTGGTTCCTTTTTATTGTGGAGGTTTCTCTCAGTGGGTGGGGTTGGACGATTGGCTTGTCAACGTTTCCTGGTTAGGGAAGATGGCATTGGTGTTCTGGTGCATGGAACTGGATTTCTTCTCTTTGGAGTGCAATGGATTGTCCAGTATTGAGTTTTGAGATGGGTCTATGGGTTTGGTGTGACTTTGGGCAGCCTGTATGTTGACACTCAGGGCTATGTTCCTGCGTTGCTGGAGAATTTGCGTGGCATGTCTTGCTCTGGAACTTATTGGCTGTTGGGTGGTGGTTGGTTTCAGTGTAGGTATGGAGATTTTTGGATGATCTCTTATTACTTAATGTTCCCTGTAGTCAGGAGTTCTCTGGTGTTCTCAGGTTTTGGGCTTAAATGTCCTGCCTCTGGATTTCAGTCTTATTATTCTAGTAGCCTCAAGACTTCTCCAACTATACAGCACTGATAATAAAACTTCTATGTTAATGGTGAAAAGATTCTCCACAGTGAGGGACACCCAGAGAGGTTCCCAGAGTTACATGAAGAAGAGGAGAGGGAGGAGGGAGATAGAGATGAGCAGGAGGAGAAAAAGGGGGACTCAAGAGGAGAGAGAGAGATCTACGCAGTACTCTGTTCCCTAAGTGTTCTCTGTAGCCCAGAACACCCACAGAGATTCACAGAATTGGATTGAGAAGAGAAGGGGGAGGGAGGAAATAGAGGTGATCTGGGGGAGGTAAAGGCGAGTCAAAAGGGGGAAAGAGTAATCATCACACTCCTGAGTAAAAATGGGTACTGAATATTGGATTCTTAAATGTCCAAGATTGATATCAAATACTGAAAAACAAAGATTGATAATCTAGAGTAGAGGTTAGACTCTTAAAAATACAATATTAAAAACAAAAACACAAAAAATTTAAGAAATATATATGAAGTTCACTTTAAAAATAGGGTCTTTTTTTTTGCAAGATTATAGTGAAATGAAAATGAAAATTAAGCACTAATAGAGGAGTAATAGAGAAAATAAAAGAAAGAAAAAAAGAAAAAATAAATTTTAAATTAAAAAATAGTAAAAAAAATACATGAAAATGAAAATTAAGGAGTAAAAGAGGAGTAATAGGGAATTTTAAAAGAATATAAATTGAAAAAATTAAGAAAACAAAAAAAGAAGAAAAAAATTTTTTTAATTAAAAAAAATAGTAAAAATATATCTAGGAATTTCTCTGGAGCTGTTGCGGGCAGTGTGGGTTCAGTTCAGTTTCAGATAGCTCCTTGTTCCAGCTTACACTTCTTGATATCTATAGCCCCTTTCTGGTGTAATCGGTGTTAACTACAGGTATTTTAATCTGTTGCATCTGTCACTTCTGAAGCGGTTTCCTTTGTTTATTTGGCTTCTTATTGGTTTGCTGGTCTCTTCAGTGTCTAATTTCCGCCCTGACACAAGCGGGCGGAGGTGGTCTCTTGTTTAGGTTCGCTTGTTCAGTCGCGCTGCGGGGAGGGAGGGGCGCTGCAGACAAATGTCAGTGGCGTTTGTGGGGAGCACTCACAGTGTTCCGGCCACACTGGGTTTGCCCCCGCTTGTGGCGTCTGTGCTTTCCCCATCTACACTGCTCAGGCTGCAGGCTGCTCTATAGGGAGCGGGCCCTGAGTTGCGTGCGGTTCCAGTTTTCAGGTACTCCACAAAAGCGCAGACTCAGTTTGGCCTGCGTTTTGTGCCTTCCTCAGCCCGAGCAGCTCAGGCAACCAGGAGCTTGAAGAGTGCACTCTCCCCGGGTGTGGTGTGCCTTATCCCCTCCGTGGTCCCAGCCTCAGTTCCCGCGCATGCCTCGTGTGTGTTCTGGTGGGCTGGTCTCTAGCTGCGACCCTCTCGGAGGATGTCAACCATCCAGAATCTCAGGAAGTCTTTGGTTAGAAACTGGAACCCTGTTTGCAGTTTGGTGGGGGATGCCGTCTCTGCGGCCAGGTTTGCCCCTTTCCCCTCCACCCTGACCCCTGCCTCCTGCCTCCAGCTGGGGATGGGCTGGTTCACAGCCAGCTAGCTCTTCTTTGGAATTGCTCAGTCCTCCCTTTGTTCCTAAGCAATGCCACCTACTCCTCTCCGTTCATCCCCCATTTGCTGGTGGCAGATGCGAGCATCTGGGGTACTTTTCTGCTGGGAGTTGCTTTTAGGCAAGTAATCTGTGGGTTTTATTTTTCCTCCCAGTTAGGTTGCCCTCTGAGATTCGGAAACTTCCCCCAGACCCGCCCGTGAGAGGGTTTCCTGGTGTTTGGAAACTCCCTTTATTACGACTCCCTTCCCGGGACGGGTCTCCGTCCCTAACTCTTTTGTCTCTCTTTTTATCTTTTATATTTTGTCCTACCTCCTTTCAAAGATGATGGGCTGCTTTTCTGGGCTCCCGATGTCCTCTGCTAGCGATCAGAAGTTGTTTTGTGGTGTTTTCTCAGCGTTCAAATGTTCTTTTGATGAATTTGTAGGGGAGAAAGTGGTCTCCCCGTCCTATTCCTCTGCCATCTTAGCTCCTCCTCTGGAAACTTTGTTTAGAAGGAAACCATACTAAAAGGTGAATTGTAGAGTTGAAGTTAGAATGTGGTTTCATGTTAATCAGTTGTTAGGATTTGAAGTACAAGCTATCAGAAATTTAGTAAGTTAAAAAGATATCCATTTATTATCTCAGAGCACTTAAATCAGAAATCTGAGTGACTACCACTCAAAATTACTGCTGTATCTTCTGTTTCTAACACTACCATTTCTTTCTATATTTTAGGGCTTATACTAAGTACTTTATTTGCTTAACTCATTTAAATCTTATAACAACTCTACGAACTAAAGTTTTATTATGTCAATTTTATAAGGGAACACAAAAGTGGTGATCACTGGAATCCATCAGCATTTGAGTATTTCTACCGTTGTGTTTCTTTAACCATTTCACTTGTATGTGGAAAGTAAAGAATTCCCAGGATGAAGAAAATAATAGAGAAAGTCACTACTGTGCTGTTATTCCCTCTCCCCGACCCCATTGTACTAGTGATGTCACTTTAATTTAGCTAAACTAGTATTGTCGTTTCTCTCCAATATGCAAGACTAACCTCTCACAAAAAATCTCTCAGTGTATCTCTCATATTCCATGCAGGAAAACTAAAACCATTATAAATATTGAAAACAAATACAAAGAATTTGTTACAAAAGTTTCAGGACTATTGGAGGAAGGAGGAAGTTGATGTATCCTTGATATTAATAATGACCAGAAGCTCTTTTTATACTGTTGGGGTGGGGGGACAGAGTGAGGAAACCAGAGTCCAAGAGCAGTTCAACACTGCTATCCGAAGTCTCTGATGCTCTGCCGAAACTTCAAAGGCCGCTAAACTCAGGCCACATACCATTGACAACATAATAGACTTGCTACTAGGAGCAGAAAAAGAAAAGAAATTCCTCCCTCACACTTCTGCTTTCTTCTAGAGCTTTCCATTGGTGAGACCCAAACTAATCCAGCATGAAGGAAAGTCTAGGAAATGTAACTTTTGGATTTCCCAGGTCTTTGGGATATAACAGAATAGAAAGAGGCTGGAAAGTGGCAACAAACAAACTAGTCAGATGACTAGCAAACTGGGGACCCAGATGTGGAAAGTTGATCTAGTTCTTTTTTAATTAATTAATTAAGTTGCACTGGGTCTTAGTTGTAGCACACATGACCTTTGCTGCAGCATTTGCAGTCCTTTTCAGTTATGACAGGCAGGATCTTTTTGTTGTTGTTCTGCTGTCTGTGGAATCTTTAATTATGGCAAGTGGGAACCTAGTTCCCTGACCAGGGATCAAACCTGCATCCCCTGCTTTGGGAGCTCAGAGTCTTAGCCACTGGACCACCAGGGAAGTCCCAAGTTGGTGCAGTTGTTGAAGTTACTTGTTTCCTCTTTGCACCAATTCCACTCTTCTCCATCAACCTTGGGTTTTCCTCCTCTGTTACAAGGGTTTTGATAGAAGGAGGAATTCGTTTATTTTCCAAGGGTCCTTTCCTTTGCCTGTGTAGAATTTCAGCCCTGCCTGCAGTTGCTGGAGTTTTCCTGCTTCCTAGTACAGTCCCATCACAATCTCTGGTCCTATTCATAGCACCTATATATGGCCACACTGCCACAGATCTTACTGCTTTTAATTTGGGAGTGAAAAGCAGTAAATTCTTGGATTAGTTTGTTTTGTTAAAATCAGGACTTTTTATTGAAATAGTGACTATGAAAATATTCAGTTGTTAAAATGTTCTCCTGTATTTTCTACAGAAGCTTTGCAGTTTTGGCTTTTACATCTACACTCATGAGCCCCTACAAACTAATTTTTCTGTGTGAAATGAGGTGGGATCAAGATTCATTTTTCCAATAAATATAGTTCTGTTTTAACAGTGTCATGTGTTAAAAGCCATTCTTTTTCCCATTTATTCAGCATGGTATTTTAAATATTCATTTTTCATTTTTGATAGCCTTTTAGTTGTATTTAACTTTTTTATGATTGTAGTTTTTAATAAACATTTTAAATTGTGTCTCACAAAATTTATGGGGGACAAACACTAGAGTCCTACAGGCAGAGTTACTCTGAGTTGCTTAAAGTCCTCTTATGTCACAATATTTCTCTTAATTGGTTGATTTTTAATACACACACCTCACATTTTTTCTCATTATAAATCTTAACAGCTCCTCTAGCTTTTTGTTCCATTTTTAATTTTGTTTTAATTCATACATTATTTTTTTGGCAACAGAATGTCATGAAATTATAACTAATGACTACCATTCTCAGGCTTAGTCACATATCTATTTTTATGTGACTATTCTGGTTAGAATATAGTTACTAATACTAACAATATAAAGTGTATAATTCCTTACTAGTGTGAAGATTATGTACATTTTACCTGAAGGTTCAAACTTAAAAGTCTCACAGTACTTTTTCTTGAGTTAAGGTTTTATTAAAATTTCCACTTCTTGCCATCCAAAAATTGTCCTTACAAACTAGTTGGAATGGGCTGGTTGGTTTTTTTTGTTTTTTTTTTTTTAATTGAGATATAATTGACATAGAACATGATATTAGTTTCAGGTGTACAATATAATGATTTAATATTTGTGTATACTGTAAAATTATCAACACAGATCAGTACATGTGTTACACTTTTTTTTTTTTTTTGAAATGACAGGTTTTAAAATCTACTCTTCTAGCAACTTTCAAATACACAGTACAGTATTGTTAACTATAGTCACCATGCTGTACATGATATTCCCAGAACTTACTGAGTTTATACTGGAAGTTCATCTGTGATCACCTTCATCCATGCATCACCTCATCCTCAGGCAAACACCAAGCAATCTGATGTTTCTATGAGATTGTTATTTTGAGATTCCTCATGTAAACGAGATCATATGGAATTTGTCTTTCTCTTTATGACTTATTCCCCTTAGTATTGTTTTTATTCACTTGCTCAGTTGTGTTTGACTTTTTGCAGCCCTGTGGACTATAGCATGTCAGGCTTCCTTGTCCTTCACCATCTCCCAGAGCTTGCTCAAACTCGTGTCCATTGAGTCGGTAATGCCATCCAACCATCTCATCCTGTGTCATTTCCTTCTCCATGTGCCTTCAATCTTTCCCAGCATCAGGGTCTTTTCTAACGAGTTGGCTCTTCATAGAAGGTGGCCAAAGTATTGGAGCTTAGCTTCAGTATCAGTTTTTCCAATGAATATTCATGGTTGATTTCCTTTAGGATTGACTGGCTTGATCTCCTAGCAGTCCAAGAGACTCTCAAGACTCTTTTCCTGCACCATAATTTGAAAGCATCAGTTCTTCAACCCTCAGCATTCTTTATGGTCCACCTCTCACATTCACACATAACAACTGGAAAAACCATAGCTTTGACTATACAGACCTTCATTGGCAAAATAATGCTTTTTAAGAAGCTGTCTAGGTCTGTCATTGCAATTCTTCTAAGGAGCAAGTGCTTTGAATTTCATAGTGTTACGCCCTCAAGATTCATGCATGTTGTAGCAAATGACAAGATTTCCTTATTTTTTAAATATATATCTTTATACAGATGTAGTGGAAACAGTGACAGACTTTATTTTGGGGGGCTCCAAAATCACTGCAGATGGTGACTAGAGCCAAGAAATTAAAAGACACTTGCTCCTTGGAAGAAAAGTTGTGACCAACCTAGACAGCATAGTTAAAAACAGAGACATTACTTTGCCAACTAAGGTCCATCTAGTCAAAGCTATGGTCTTTCCAGTAGTCATGTATGAATATGAGGGTTGGACTATAAAGAAAGCTGAGCGCCGAAGAATTGATGCTTTTGAACTGTGGTTTTGGAAAAGACTCTTGAGAGTCCCTTGGACAGTAAGGAGATCCAACCAGTCCACCCTAAAGGAAATCAGTCCTGAATATTCATTGGAAGGACTGACGCTGAAGCTGAAACGCCAATACCTTGGCCTCCTGATGCGAAGAACTGACTCATTTGAAAAGACCCTGATGCTGGGAAAGATTGCAGGTGGGAGGAGAAGGGGATCGCAGAAGATAAGATGGTTGGATGGCATCACTGACTCAATGGACATGAGTTTGAGTAAATTCCAAGAGTTGATGATGGGCAGGAGGCCTGGTGGGCTGCAGTCCATGGGGTCGCAAAGAGTCGGACACAACTGAGTGACTGAACTGTTATCTGTATATATCTATCTAACTCAAAGCTTCTTTATTCTTTTTTCTGCCAAAGGACTCTTGGTTGCTTCTGTGCCTTAGCTATTGTAAATAATGCTACTATGAACAATGGGAGTGCATTTATCTTTTTAAACTACTGTTTTCATTTTCCCCCAAATAAATAACGAGAAGCAGGAATGATGGATCATATGATAATTCTATTTTGAATCATATGAGGAGCTTCCATAGTGTTTTCTATACTAGCTGCACAATTTACATTCTCACTAATTTTGCACAAAGGTTTCCTTTTCTCTACATCCTTCACAATATTAGTTGCTTCTTGTCTTTTTGAAAAGAACCATTCTAGCAGGTGTGAGGTGACATCTCATTTTGTCTTTGATTTGCTTTTCCTTGATGATAAGTGATGTTCAGTATCTTTCCAGGTCCTGGTGGTAATTAGTCTGTCTTCTTTGTAAAAATTCCTATTCAAGTCTTTTGCCCATTTTAAAATCAGATTGTTTTCAGCTGTTGAATTGTATGAGTTATTTTAGATATTAACCCTTTTTCAGATACATGATTTGCAAATATTTTCTCCCATTCAGTAGGTTGTCTTTTTTTGTTGATGGCTTCCTTTGCTGTACAGAACCAAATTACATTTTAATTAATAAGATTTTTATTTCTTATTATGTACATATTCATATTTGTAAATGTACTTTCATAGAGCAGAAAACTAATACTTCATGACAGTATAATTTATTGGGTCCAAAGAACATCTCATATTTGATATATACTCTTTAAAGTTTTATGAAATTATTTTCTAATGTTAACATTTAAAAATATTAATATCATAATATAATTTTATTAGAATATATTTATATATTACTGATACCACTTTTTGTTGACAATTATTAATGTGTTTTAAAAATAAAATTCCAGAGAAAAGAGATAAAAGTCACATTGAAAATTTATCTGGGTTAGGAAATGAACTAATTATTATAGGGATTTTTATGTAACATAAAATACACATATGCAATATAAGCACATGTAAATATGTACAAGCTTATCATTTGCCCATTTACCATCAATCACAGTTTTGCTGTTTTGCCTTATCTCTCAATGTGTGTGAATCTCTATCTAATCTGAAATAAGATGGTGAAAAACCATGTATCTTCTCTAAACCCATGAAATAATGAGATAAATAAATATTCTCTGGAAAGATATAAAACAGAAAAATGGATTTAACTAAATAATTCAGAGCACAGGCCCTGGAGACAGACATATTGGTGTTTTCAATGCTTGACTCACCACATCATGGCTGGATGATTTTATGTATGGCTAAAATCATCTAAAATGGCTAAAATCATCACTCTAAGTTTCCTCATTTTTTCTCCCTGTAAATAGCAGAAATAATAAATGTAACTCTTCTTCTCCTCCTTCATATTTTCATCTTCACCATCTACATCACATCATCATCATTATCACTATGATTGATTGTTTTCAAAGAAAGTCAAATACCACATGACACCAGTTATATTCTCTCCTCTCAAGGATTTTGCTCCATTGTTTTTCTACATTATTTCCTTGATCTTTCCCTTTCCATTTTTCCTATAAATATTAAAAAATTTGTATGTCCGCCAAATAAAAAAAATCATTTAAATCTACCTCTTCCCTGTCACTCTAGAGCCCTTCAAAGCAAAATTTACCAAAAGAATTGACTAAAGGTCATCTTTACTTTCTTTGTACCACTTCTGACTCATTAGTCCCCGATGGCTTCTGAGTTGGACAAATTCTCCAGCTGTGTTTAAGCTTTACTTACACAAACAGTACTTCTGTCAGCAGATGTGTGTGTGTGTGTGTGTTTTCCATGCACCAAGCATTCTCTGTAACACCAGCTGAATTGCCTACAATTTAATTCAGTCTGACACTAACAGAATTTAGTGCAGACACCACAGGTTAGGGCTTCTGTCTTATGTCTGCCCTCATTTCAGCTGTCAATTGCAAGTAGTACCCCTGCACATTCCCATTTCCTTAAGGTTCACCACTGGGCTTGCTTATTTTTAACTCTGTTAATCTACTCTCATAGTAGTAAAACTATCAATATGCCAAGGTATGCTAATATTTGTATCTCAAACTTAATATGCCCTGAACTAAACTCTTGGTCTTTCACATCTAGATTCTAATTTTCTCCATTTTAGTTTATGGAATCTATAGTCATACCATTGCTCATGGTAGAAAATGAAGAGTTAGTTTTGATGCTTCTTTTTCTCACCTTCCCTACATAACCTGCCATGCCACTCTGTCAATGCTGCATCCAGAATGTTCTGTAGCTTTAAGCCATCAGCTTCATTTTCATCAACTTAAACTTCTTTTCATCTTCAGAAAGCGAAAGTTGCTCAGTCGTGTCTAACTCTTTGTGACCCCATGAACTAAACACTCCAATGAATTCTCCAGGCCAGAATACTGTAGTGGGTAGCCTTTCTCTTCTCCAGCAGTTCTTTCTGACCCAGGAATAAAATCAGGTCTCGTTTATACCAACTGAGCTATGAGGGAAGCCCATCAGAGATGCTGGTAAATGATCCAAGCCCTCTCACTTAAGCAAATGTAGTCATTTGTCAAATGTAATCATTAATCAATCTGTTTCCACTTTTGCCTCTTTTTAATCAATCGCCAAACTGCAAGCAGAGTGCTATATCAGTTTTTCTTTACATATTCTTTAATTTACAACTGAAATCTGAAATAGTATAGCAGACCATTTTTTTTTTTTTTTTTTTGGCATTACTCATGGAAGGATAATTTTTAAGAAAAAAAATACAAAACATTTAAGTATATAAAAGTTGCTTAATCAAGATGTTTATTTAACTAACTCATTTCAGAGTCAATAAGACCTAATTATTTCTCTTTTTTTCACTGTGCTTTTTTATTTTTAAACAATTTTTTCCTTCTTTTAGTCATTAAGATATTTCTCATCATTAATTCTAAATTGCACATTAGACTAAATTTTTCTTCTGGAGGCCACTCAGTATAATTAATATATTTTTCATATTAGCAAAATATTCCAATTACAGATACATGTTAAATGAAGAAGACTGATTATAGGAGAAGAGGCAGTGACTCATGAAGGAAAAAAACAGTTTGTTATGCTATATTTATACAACAAGGACAATTAAAATAATTCATATGATTAAAATGTTTCCCAAGAAGACACAGTACTATTTGTTTCCTCACTAGGATTTGCTTACATATCATCAGCTAAGTATAATTACCATTCTCTCAAGCTGGAAAAATGATGAGGCAAGAGAGAAAAGATAAGACTCTTTACAGGTTACCAGATAAGAACATTGCTATGAGTGGGACAAAATAACTCTTGTCTTGTTTTACATTTTTTGGCCTATCCTTAATCTCCATAAATCTAGATCTCTTTGCCTGAATGTTGGCCACTTTGCATGCGGAATTTCTAGAAATATATGTCCCAAGGCAGCCTTGTATTATTAAAGACTATAGGACTACTAATCCAACCCACCTCCACTTCCTCCGGGGTACACAGCCACATTGTCTGTCCTTTGACCTGTGAAAAGATTCCAGCCTTGGGTCATATAAATATCTTTGTTTGAATTTTGCTCTTTCTGAGGTTTGATATATAGGTGAGAATGGAAATCTTGGAAACCACATTTTCAAGATGGCAGAGTTATCAATTAGAAAGAAATATTGCTGATTTTCCATTTGGAGGAGAATCATCTAATCAGGAGGGGCAGTTTTGCCCTTGACTTGAGCAGAGGAACTAATGTTAAGCCACTGAGATTTTGGGAGCTGCATCCATTAAAATAGCATCACTAAGGAAGGTTAATGCCATAAAATGGTAACCTAATTCTCTTATATTTTCACTTGAAGCTTGTAATAAAGGAAGTTTTTAAATGTCCAATTTTCATTATGCAGACCTTTTACTCGTTTCTTTCTTCTGAAATAGCACTGCTTTTTATCTGATACCACCTGTAAAGCTTTTAACCTTTTTGCACTTGCTTAATCATCTGTTCAGTTTGTGGGGAATGACAGTCATCTCTAGACTGTTGTAATGTTGGAAAATACAAGTGGGAAAACAAAGGTTACCTTGTCTCCTTGGGAGAGATCTTTAAATGGCATCTAGAAACTGGACTCAGATTTGACTGAAGTTAAACTTCTGCAGTTGGCCCCTGAAAGTTCAGCTTTTGGGTAAACTCCTTCCTAGAAGCTTAGGTCTGGGCACTAAGTAAAGCTCATATTTCCCAGTTTGCAATGGAGGCCAAAAGAGACAGAAAGAATCTAGCCCAGAGAATTTGAAGAAGCCACGTTTCCTCCATAAAACCCCTTAAACACCTTCCCACTGCATTTGAGTCAACTTATTCAACCTTAATGTGGCCCCAATCAGGCCTTGGACCCTGCCTGCCTTTCTAGTCTCTCCTCAGGATTTTTTTTTTTTTTTTTTATGCACTCGGATTATTTCCTTCATTGAAGACACAGGGCTCACTGACATCAGGGATTTCTGACAAGAAGTACTTCAGAAATGCTTCTCCCTGAAAACCTTTGCTCAGAGGCTCTGCTCTTCAAGGCTCTCATTAAGGATCACATTTAGTGATATCTCAGTCTCACTCAAAATTGTTTATTTAAAAAGTTTTCTTTATAAAATATGATTTTCCTTTATTGAAACTATCACAATTTGTATTTGTAAATTTGCTTGGGATGATTTAATACTTCCTGTTTTATTCACATCTGCATTTGTTCCCATTGTCTGCAAAGTAGTAGGAACTATTCTTAAAATGAATAGATGAATGAAGTTAATAGAAAAAACTGACTAATAAATTTATTGACCCACAATTGACTAAACATTTTCAAATTGGCAGTGATATACCAGTGTGGTCATGTTATATAGGTGTATTGGGAAATAATGATTCTATGAATTCTAAAATACAAAATGATGACTTGTTTTGACATAAATAATGTTACTGTTAAGAACAACCTTCCTCTACTCCTCCTCTCCAAGATAAATCAAGGAGGAGAAGAACATTCAATTGTTGAATGAGTTTATACAATAAATACCTCAACAGTGCCTGCATATATTAATAGCAAGTTCTCAGGTAATTTTAGCTATTATATCCTTGTTACTAAAATTTAATTTGTTATATCTGCTACATCATAGTGGTAAATTATAATTTTTATTTGTTAAAAATCACAATTGTTAATCATAATTTAAAATCTGTTTTTTCCCATATTATAATTTGCATTGTATGTTTTGTTTTGTGATTGATTTAAAGTCTAATTTTTATATTACTATTACTCATTAGTAATACATGACTAATGTAACTACATTAGTAGTTACTACATGTAGTATCATGTATTAACATGTAATAACTACATGTAGACTACATTCCAATTAAATATATGAGTAACCTATGATTACCTATGTAAAAACTATAGCCTAGTTCTTAGTAATAATTAATTTTAAAAGAAATGAGGGACTGATTCAAAGGAGTTTTATGACTCATTGGAAGATAAATAGACTTTAATTGAAACAAAGATGAATGTGGAGGCTGTGTTGTAATACATTAAGGGGCAAAATTTCCTTCTTTTATCTTCCTAATTCTTAGTTTGATGTCTAAAATATCAAAGCATTGTGTTTAAAAATTTTTGGCAATTGAAGCTTCTTTTAGGTTTGGTTTTAATTAGTAAGATTTTATGGAGCAACTTTGGCCCTGTTCAAGAGGAAGTAAGCAAATGGTATAAAAATTGTCCTTGGTCTATGTAGCTTGAAATAAAAACTAATAATTTCTTATCTTCACTTCTTACCAAAGATAAGTGGGGTGGGGTGTCATGCTATTTTAGTCTTCAAAGCCAAAATCTAACAATCTAGAATTTTGTTGTTGTTCATTCACTTAGTTGTGTCCAACTCTGCAACCCCATAGACTACAGCACGCTAAGCTTCCCTGTCCTTCACCATCTTCCAGAGCTTGCTCAAACTCATGTCCATTGAGTCATTGCTGCCATACAACCATCTCATCCTCATCCCCTCCTCCTCCTGCCTTCAATCTTTCCCAACATCAGGATGTTTTCTAATGAGTAGGCTCTTCACTTAGGTGGCCAAAATATTGGATCTTCAGCATTAGTCCTTCTAATGAATATTTAGGGTTGATTTCCTTTAGGATTGACTAATTTGATCTCCTTGCAGTCCAAGGGACTCTAAGGAGTCTTTTCCAACACCACAGTTCATAAGCATTAATTCTTTGGCATTCAGCCTTCTTTATGGTCCAAATCTCACATCCATACATGACTACCTGAAAAAATATAGCTTTGACTATATGGACTTTTGCTCGCAAAGTAACATCTCTGTTTTTTAGTATGTTGTCTAGGTTTGTTGTGTTCCCCTCCCACCACCCCAAGGAGCAAACTTTTTTTAATTTCATGGCTATAGTCACCATCTGCAGTGTTTTGGAGCCCAAGAAAATAAAGTTTGTCACTGTTTCCATTGTTTCCTCATCTAATTGCCATGAAGTGATGGAACCAGATACCACATGGTCTTAGTTTTTTGAATGTTGAGTTTTAAGTCAGCTTTTTCGCTCTCTTTCTTCACCCTTGTCAAGAGGCTCTCTAGTTCCTCCTCACTCTCTGTCATAAGGTTGGTGTCATCTAAATTTCTGTGGTTATTAATACTTCTCCCAGAAATCTTGGTTCCAGCTTGTGCTTCATCCAGCTCAGCACTTTTCATGATGTACTCTGCATATAAGTTAAATAAGCAGGGTGATAATATATAGCCTTGACATACTCCTTTCCCAATTTTGAACCAGTCCATTGTTCCACTCAATCTAGAATAGAGTAACTCATTTACAGTTTTCAGTCTTGAACTTAATTTTTATGTTTATCTTATTAAATCTGAGCCTATTGCTAATTAATGAATTCAGTTTCATTGCTTCAGAAATATAAGTGATGAAATATATCTTTCTAAAAAGTTTTATCATATTGTGTAATGTGGTTAGATTTTTAGTTTTCTTTGCTTTCTTTTTTTCCTGCTTTTGATTTATTTTTATTATCTCTTTATGGTTGTAGAGATATAGTAGTTTAGGTTAATTGAATTTCAAGAACAATTAGATTTTTTTAAGTACAAAATTTTGGGTCACTGTTTTAACGGGAGAGTCAGAACAGAGGAATCACAGAAACATTTCAAATTTCTAGCAAGCATTTCAAAGAAAACAAACAAAAACCATTGCTTCATAAGATCATTGAATTGCCCTTGGACAGACAGGATTAACCTATGTGATTACTCATTTAGAACACTTTTGGATGTTTTAAATTTAGAGAGAGACTTAAAATCATTCTTCTTATTACATAATCCTAGTTCCTGATGAAAAGAGACTGGGAGGGGGATGATTTAGAGCTGGATACCAGAAAAGTCCCTGCTCTAAATCATCCTGCTCCTAGGCTCCAGCCTGGGTTCTTCTGTGTGATTGGACAACTTATCCTGAACAAACTTCATTTTCATCTTTCAAATGCAGTTATCACTGAATTGTTGTAAATAGTAAATAAAATAAAAGCTCTTTGCCCAGTTTGGGAACATGTTGACTGCTCAATATATTACTGCTCAATAAACTCTGGACATTATTAAGTGCTAAAATGTAGCCAGTTTTAATATACAGATTCTTTTTCATATTGTCAATGACTAACAATGTAATTAATTCTCAGGTATCAGCTTTTATACAAATTTAATAATAATATTTTCAGTCAAGATTTAATTATTTGAACCTTATGGTTTAGTCTTAAATAAGATTTTCATCTTTAAACTGAAGGAAAGAATTCAGTAAACCACTAGATAAAATTAAATTGTGTCCTCAAAAAAGATGCTCACTTCATTTGGATAATTTCCATTTTAAAATAGTTGGATACTATCTTATTTAACTTTGTTTATACTAAAAGAAATTGAGTTTCTTGACTGCACAAAGACATCTAAATACTGGAATAGGAGGAGAGAATTTCGTGTTGTAAATGTAGAATTAAATATTTAATGCTCAAATTTACATTTACACTTCCTTGAGAAAATTGCCTTCTGACAAAGCTGAATGAGGCTGGACATGCTGCTGCAGAGAAAGCCATGAGTCCCTAGCTCTGGACATCTTTTTGACACCTCCATCATTACCATTGACATGCTTTTCACAGCTTCCACTATCTCTGGCTTTCTGATACCTGTCATAGAGGCATTTTCAGAATCCCAATGTTTCTGAATCAGACAAGCTTGACACATATTTGTTAAACACAAAGTTTTTAAAACAGAATGGTTAGATATAACTGGGTCGTTGCTGCTAAATGGTGAATGACACATTTATGTCATTTTTCACTGACAAAATCTGCCCTGTATTAACAAGGAATTGTGACTCACAGAAAATGAAAGGCTCATATTATTTCCCCTCTTCTTAGCTGACTCAAAGAACAAAAAGTGAAATGATGATTTTTAAAAATGGGTTCTTCTTCAGAAGTACATATCTAAGGTCAGGAGGCGAGCATTCCTCAGCCCAATTTCTACCAGTGAAAAACAATGTTGCTGTTGTTTTTTGACTGCTTTTATATGTTGATTTTTAATGTTTGTTCTTTTAACCATGTTCAGCCAAAAGGTATCATCTTTTGCTTTGAGTGAATGACATCTGGGGAATTTTCCACTGAATGAAACTTAATGCAAGAAACTTATTTAGCACCTACCAAATATATCTGGGTACATGAAAAAATAATAGAACCTTTCCCTCATATCTAGTGGGAAAAGTATGACCTCAAACCACTTAAAATGGTGGCAATAGATGTCAGTAGACTTACATTCAGGCACTAAAGTGATGATTCTAGAATATATCAGATCTGTTAATACATAAATATGTTATTGCTTATAATTGAAATTAACTTATCCATGGATCTGTATTTAAACATGATGGTTGAATAAAGCTAATTTTACAAGTCAGTACAATTGAGAGCTTCCTATTTACAGGTCTGTCTCAGCGTTCTTATCTTTTCTACTTGCTCCCTAACGTCCCCTCACCAATATGTCTATTCTCAGAGAAAGTGTTTTTTGCCAATATTCCAGACTAAATGTAAGGCAAATCATTGTGATTTGCAAAATCCTCCAGTGATGATCAATTTTATGTGTCAGTTTGGCTGGGACATAAAAAATCATATCAGATCATTGGTCAAATATTATTCTGGGTATTTCTGTTTTTAATTAAAAATTTATATTGAGCATAGGTGATAAACAATTCTGTGTTACTTCAAGTGCAGAAAAAAGTAATTCAGTTATATATATATACATGTTATATCTTCTTTTTCAAATTCAGATCCCATTTAGTTTATTACAGAATGTTAAGCAGAGTTCCGTGTGCTATACAGTAGGTTCTTGTTAGTTACCTATTTTAAATATAGTAGTATATACATGGTCAATCCCAAACTACCAATTTACCCTTCCACCCCTCACCTGCCCCCCAGATAATCTTAATTTAATTCTCTAAGTTTATAAATTTGTTTTGCAAATAAGTTCATTTGTATCTTATTTATTTATTTATTTTTAGATTTCACATATAAGAAATATCATATGGCATTTGTCTTTCTCTGTTTACTTACTTCACTTAGTGTGATAATTTCTGTGTTGCTACAAATGACATTATTTTATTCTTTTTAATGGTTGAGTAATAACCCATTGTATATATGTACTGTGTCTTCTTTATCCATTCCTCTGCTGATGGACATTTATGTTGCTTCCATCTCATGACTAGTGTAAACTGTGTTGCAGTGAGCATTGTGGTACATGTATCCTTTTAAATCATGCTTTTGTCTGGATATATGCCCTGGAGTGGGATTGTTGAATCATATGGTAGCTCTATTTTTAGTCTTTTAAGGAACCTCCATTCTGTTCTCCATGGTGTCAGCACCAATTTACGTTCCCACCAGCAGTGTAAGCGGGTTCCCTTTTCTCCATATCCTCTCCAGCATTTATTGTTTGTAGACTTTTGATGATGGCCATTTTGACTGGTATGAGATGATAGTTCACTGTAGTTTTGATTTGCATTTCTCTAATAATTAGTGGTGTTGAGCACCTTTTTCTTTTATTTTGGGTATTTCTTTGACATTGGTTTTGTTTGAGATTAACGTTCAAATTGGTGACTTGGAGTAAAATAAACTGTCCTCCATGGCTGCTTATGTGTGTCGGGGAAGGGGGCTGTCTGCCATTTAGCTGGAGCCCTGAACATAACAAAGACCGACTGCCCTGAGCACAGAGGAGCTTTGCCAGCAGATTGCCTTTGGATTCAAACTGCAACTTTTCCCTGAGTCTCTAGCTTGTCAGCATAGACCATCAGATTCTGGACTCGCCAATCAGGTGAGTTTATTCCTTAAAATAGATAAATACTGTTGGCTCTGTTTCTCTGAGGAACTCTGACTAACTCACCTCCCCTAACCAGTTTAAGTTTCTGTGGGGTTTATATTGACTCACTCTCATCCTTTGATCTAAAGGAGCGGGTACAACAGAGCAGGGTGCCACACTGCCATTCTACAACCATCTTCTTTCTCTCCCTTCTCTAGATCCTTCTACATTACAAAAAGTTCTGCCTGCCTGTCTGTCCTTCCTCCCCCACCCCCACCCCACCCCCACCCCTTCACCCTCTCCCTCTTCCTTCCTGGCTGCATTATCATATTTACTCTTTTCTGTTGTTATCATTTTTGCTTCTCTACAAGCTTTTAACATGTAGACTATTCTAAAAATCCCATAAACCCCAACAAATACTTGATTGTAGGAATTAAAATCCAGGCCTTTCATGACTAGTGTCTATATTGTTGTAGGAAGGGGTCCCCTTCCAGGGCCTGAAACTGGGCTCTTGTCTAACACTCAGAAATGAGTTGTCCGAGGAGACACGTGCTGACAAAGCAAGAGATTTTATTGGGAAAGGGCGCCCGGGTGGAGAGCAGGGGGGTCAGGGAACCCAGGAGGTCTGCTCTGCAGTTCTCGGTGGCTCGCAGTCTCGAGTTTTATGGTGATGGGATTAGTTTCCAGGTTGTCTTTAGCCAATTATTCTGACTCAGAGTCCTTCCTGGTGGTGCATGCCTTGTTCAGCCAAGATGGATGCCAGCGAGGATTCTGGGAGGTGGTCAGACATGCGGTGTCTCTTTCTGATCTTTCCTGAACTTTTCTGGTTGGTGGTGGTTTATTAGTGCTGTGTTCCTTACCAGGACCTCCTGTCATAAAACAGCTCATCCAAATGGTTACTATGGTGCCTGGCCAGGGTGAGCAGTTTCAGTCAGTGTGCTCCCTCTAACAATATGAAGACAGAAGAAAAGAAAGAACAAGAAAACAAAAGTGAGGAACTCAATCCGCTCCCTTGCTCTCTGAGTCTGAGTTTGTTTTTGTGTGTATATGTATTTGTGTGTCTTTGCTTTGGTTTAACGGTGAACAGGAATAGGTGAAAATGAACTAAGAGAATGAAAATCACGTGGATTGCTTCAAAATAGTGTTCCATTAGAATTACTTAGGTTGCTTAAGGAAATTCAAAAGGATGAATATGTAACTTAGTTTTAAGCATCTTGATGAATGCTTTTATGTTCTGCAGATGACATAGGCAAACAAATGGAAATACTTACAATCTATGATTATTGTTATGTGGGCACAACAAAAGGAGGTGACAGGATGTAAAGCAGCATAGTACTGTGGGAAAAGTACAGACTTCAATCAGACAAAATTGCATTTAAATGCTGATTTTGCCTCGGACCGTTACTTACATTCAGTTGTTATTGTTGTTGTCATTACACACACACACACACACACACACACACACACATATGATGGCAATAAACATTTGCCTGATAAATTTTTTTTGAAAATTAATTTTTACATGTTCTAGTCTTCTAAAAATGCCTACCAAATTATACCACATTCTGTTTTAGGTGATTTATTTCCTTAAGAAGGATTAAGACAACTTATTTCCTATAACCATAACCCATAAACTCCTTCCTGCTCTGCAACTGTATTTCACCCCACTTTTACCCAAACTATCTATGAATCAGCCATATAGAACAGTTTTAGTTTATGAAATCTACCACATTATCTCACCTTTGGGTTTTGGTGTAGATTGTGTCCTTTGCCTGAAACTCTCCTTGAACCATCATAAAGAGATAACTTAAGGATATAGCTTAGAAAAGGCAAGCTTATCTTCAGATCATCTCAGAATAATGACATTTCCTCGGACAGATTTTCCTGAGCCCTAATCAACTCCACTCCCCAAGATGTAGGCTCCCATACTGAAACATTTCCCTACACAGCCCTCATAACACATGACATCCTTTGTTTCATGTTTCGCTTCCCTCCAAGTTGACCCTGAAATATTTTTCCTCTGTCACCACTATCCCTGGGACCTAGTCTTGAAAGGTTGTTGCTGAACGCTAAGACGCCGGGATCTTGGCCTCCAGAGGAGACGAATTCAACCCGGGGCCAGAGACGAGGCTGGATCGCTCAGAGCTTTTGTGTAATAAAGTTTTATTAAAGCATAAAGGAGCTAGAGAAAGCTTCTAACATAGGCATCAGAAGGGGGCAGAAAGAGTACCCCCCTACTAGTCTTCAGCTGGATGTTATATAGGCACTCGCAGTCTGTTAATGAAAGAAAAGGATGTCTTAAAACTCAGAATGGCACCAGATAATTCATCCCATGCCATAAAACAATTGACTTGAATCTTGTAGAAGGGCAGATTACCATACAAACAGCTTCATTTACATATATTAGGGGAATAATATTTGAGTATAACATACTGGTTTTATCAAGTAGGTTCTGAGTCATTAGGTGGAACCAACTTGAAGACAGAGTCTGGGGTAAATGCATAGCACATTAACATAGCTTAAGACAAACATTTCCATAAGAAAATTGTATTGGTTAACTCAAGGTTTGAGAGTAGCTAGCTTCAGGTGAAACCAGGTGTCATTATGGCAACACAGTATTTTAAGAGAAACCTCCTTTTAAATTTGTATAGAGAAGGAAAAAAAAAAATCACTAGTTTGTTTCCTCCTGCTGCTTAAGAGAGATAAAAATGTCTGACACTTGCAGCCTATTTCCTCCATTTGGAGACCCCTGACCTTTCTGCCTGTTACCCTCTCAGTCTCTGGATGTGAATGCTCAAGTAATATCCACCTATTTCAGTGGATGAAATAATTCTTCATTACCTTTTCCCTCCTCTCCCTAATATTTTGAGAAATACATTTTATATTGCATATATAGCAAAAAGAATTAAAACCTTCTACATTATGCTAAGGAATTTGGACATTAAATCCAAACTATCCTTTTCTCAAAGTTCTAAATGTCTGCCCTCAAATTTGTTCATTTCTGTTCTTCACCATTGAAATGACACCACTGTCCCTCTAGCTCAAACCAAGAATCAAGATGTTGTTCTTAATTCTCTTTCTCACTTGCCTCTCATTTTCAATCCATTAACAATTCCTTTTGACTTTATCTTTTAATTCACCATCATCTCTTTTTTGGAATCCACTAGCATGTCTTGGGTTTCTCTTACCTTGGACGAGGGAGGGGTATCTTCTCACGGCCTCCCCTCCTGACCTTGAAAGTGGAGTAGCTCCTCTCGGCCCTCCTGCGCCCACCAGTGGTCATGTATGGATGTGAGAGTTGGACTGTGAAGAAAGCTGAGCACTGAAGAATTGATGCTTGTGAACTGTGGTGTTGGAGAAGACTCTTGAGAGTCCCTTGGGCTGCAAGGAGATCCAACCTGTCCATCCTAAAGGAGATCAGTCCTGGGTGTTCATTGGAAGGACTGATGCTGAAGCTGAAACTCCAATACTTTGGCCACCTCATGCGAAGAGTTGACTCATTGGAAAAGACCCTGATGCTGGGAGGGATTGGGGGAAGGAGGAGAAGGGGATGACAGAGGATGAGATGGCTGGATGGCATCACCGATTCGATGGGCATGAATTTGAGTAGACTCCGGGGATTTATGATGGACAGGGAGGCCTGGCATGCTGCGATTCATGGGGTTGCAAAGAGTTGGAAACGACTGAGCGACTGAACTGAAATGAACTGAGCATGTCTTGACTGTACTAGTACAATAGTCTCCCAACTCTTTTTCTGCTTAAAAAAAAAAAAAAAAAAAATCCATTTTTTTCAAAGCAGTCTTTTAAAATGTAAATCAGGTTTCATGCTGAGAAGATACCAGTATCATTCTGTCATTCTAAGATAAAACCCAAATGCCTTTTGGTGACTGTAAGGTCAACAAGAGTCTCAGCAATTCTTATCTCCTCCTACCACTCTTTCCCTGTGGCTCACTCTTTTGAGCCAACCTGTGATTTTTGTTTGTTTGTTTGTTTTCTCTGTCCGCATTTATCACTTGCTGCCTTGTGCCTTTCCACTGGTTGTTCATTCTGCCTGGAAAGCTCTCTGCCCTACATACTCAGCGGCCCAGCCCAGTTCCCACCTTCTCAGGAAGGTCTCTAAACAGCTGTCTGCATGACCTCCAGTTGCTTCCTATAAAATCATTTTGTTTTCTTCACTTTCTACCGTCTGAAATTATTTATTTTGCTTGCGTATTTATTTTTCTACTTATTCTTACTGAGATATATAAAATCCATTAAAACCGGGATCGTTCTGGATTATTTACCATTGTAAACTCAATGTTGCGATTGTAGAAGACATTCAACTTTTATAGAATTAATTCTTGAAGAAATAAATCATTTTTGTACAAAGATATTTATGGGGGCAATTTAATTGAAAAAGTTTTGCTCATATCTTTGCATTTGACAAGAGAAACTGAGAACTTGGTAGAAAAAAGAAACACAAACAGAAATATTTTATAGAACTGTACCTTGAAAGGTGAATGGAATTGAACTACTTAGGGAAGAAGTACATGCACAAGAAATATGTATGAAATAAATTTAGAAAATGACAAGTCGCCATCTGAATGTAACTCAGAGCCTGACACATTGGGCAAAATTTGGTAATCATAAGTTTGTTTTCTATATATGTGTTTCTGTTTTGTGAATAAATTCATTTGTATTTGTAACTTTTTAAAAATGGATTTCACATAGAAGTGATATCATATAGTATCTTTCTTTCTCTTTCTGAGTTACTTCACTTAGTATTATAATTTCTAGGTCCATCCATGTCACTGCAAATGACATTATTTCATTCTTTTTATGGCTGAATGATATTCCAAAATGTCTTTATCCATTGATCTGTATTATTTTTATGTTAATGTTATAGACGGATTTGTGGGAAGTAGACAAGAGAGAGAAGTTCAGTATCAGTCAGAAGTTTATTGGATGGTTGTGTACAAGAGAATGTTGAAGGTCTGAAACCCACTAGTGAGAGCTGGTATGTACAGAACAGAAATATTTGAGAAATAGCTAGACAAATTTTGAGACATTGTTTCCTTTGACACAGTTTGTTTAAACTTGTTGGATTATCTCAATGTTCTCTTGCTATGTGTAGGTTAAAAGGTTTGGAATATACAATTGATCTAAGCTCACATAAGTCAGCAATCTGGATAGGATTGTTAAATCCACAAAAATGTTGCTGCTGGAATTTGGGATAATTTTTAGTTACTATTTCCCACTTTGTTTGAATCTATTGCTCATATCTTTACAATAAGCATTTCAGGACATGTATTTATTATTGATTCCTGCCCAAGGCCGCAATTGTGAGGCCTTTTACCAAAGTCTTAGAAGCAGAACCCAGAACCAAAGTCACCTCCTAAACTGACTGAGCTCCTTTGTAACCTTGCTAAAAGCCCCTTGATAATCACTAACAGGCTCTCTAACTCCCAATTAGGTAAAGATGTCTACTCTGGTAAACACCCTTACTGAACCCCGACCAGTCGCATAACGCCAGTCCTCCAGCAAGAACTTTGTCTTGATGCTATAAAAATTGGCTATTAACCCATGAAAACTGTCGGCTCTCTCTCTGGCGCCTACTGTGTTTGCAGTGCCCACTTTATCTCTGCTCTCTGTTCTTAATAAATTCACTCCCTTCTGAAATGCTCTGTGTCTGGAAATTCTTTTCCAACCCGCACTCAAACTGCCTCAACATTTGTACTTGCCTAAAAATGGAACAGGGCTTCCCTGATGGCTCAGCAGTGAAGAATCTAACTGCCAATACAGGGGACGTGAGCTTGATCCCTGGGTTGGGAAGATCCCCTGGAAGAGGAAATGGCAACCCACTGCAGTATTCTTGCCTGGAAAATCCCGTGGGCAGAGGAGCCTGGTGGGCTACAGTCCATGTGGTCACAAAGAGACAGACAGGACTTAGTGACTAAACAACAACAACAAAATTCTAAGAATTTAGTTCTGTGCCTCTCCCTTTCGATTATGGTACATAAATAAGCTGGGACAAGATGACACTTCTATTCTCAATTCACTGATTCAAAAATTAGAAAAAAACAAAAGCACTTCATGTTGTTTATCCAAGACTTTGGCATTATTTACTGGTGGAAATAAGGTTCAGATACTAACTCCTATTTAATAGATTTTCTTTCTATTCTCAGTGAACCAATGTATTAACTTTTCTTCTTCCTGAATGTTTTCCCCTAAGTCACATACATCTGTGAAAAAATATTTTAGAGAAATATTCTTTTTTTAATATAGAATGTTTAGTAAATAGAGTACATATCCCAGTACCTGCTCAGAAAGATTTGAAATCTTTATGAGAAAATAGATGAAAACAGTAATATTATTTTCTTTGATCAATAAAAACAAAGAAATCTCAGAAAGGAGAAAATTATTTCTCTATAATTGATATGTGTGGCTTTTTAATTTTACTCCTATATCCTATGTCGTATATAAAATAGCTAAATCTTTTGGTTTTCAGGTAAAATTTGACAAGCAAATACAACTGAGATCACATTATAAGCGAGAAATATAGAGTTCATGATATTTTATAACACTTTAATTACCAATTACAAATCAGGCTCTATTTGTGAGTTTTTTTTAAAGATTCTCAATCAAGAAAATAAAAACCTATATCATAAGATACTTTGAAAATCAACAATGAAGGACACCCTTAGCTTTTTAGAGGATGATTTTGGTATTCTATTTATTTTTTCACTTGAGAGGAAATCTCACCCAAAAGATGTCTTCTATCCACTGTATTTATTGTCTGTTATGGATATATTTCGGCCACCTGATGCGAAGAGCTGACTCATTTGAAAAGACCCTGATCCTGAGAAAGATTGAAGGCAGGAGTAAAAGGGGATGACAGAAGATGAGATGGTTGGATGGGATCACTGACACAATGCACATGAGTTTGAGCAAACTCGGGAATATAGTGAAGGGCAGCAAAGCCTGGCACGCTGCAGTTCACGGGCCGCAAACCGTGAGACGTGACGGTGACTGAACAGTAACAACAATGCCTCTACTCAGGTCAATTTTCGTCTAGTTTATAAATTCAGAGATAAATCATCCTGCTCCAGGTCTCTAAAATTAAGTCAGTATTTATGGAGAATGACTCACTGACAGCAGAGTAGAGAAATGTTTCCTGTTCGTTCACAAGTCATCATCATGGATACCAGGTAACATTCCTTATTATTTCCGGTCACACAGAACTCCCTACAAGGCAGACTTTATGCTGGAATAATTTTTCCGCTTGACCATGTTATATGATAATTCCTTACCACATAAGAGTGGTGAATATTAACTAAGAAGCTTTCTAGAACATTTGTATCAATTATCTTTTTTCTCACACTTATTCTCTTCTTTTCCTTTTTTTAAAATTCTTTCTTGTTGAGGAAAAGACACTACAACCCAATTAGCAATTCTTGCTCTCGTTTGCAAGTAAAATAAGCTTCGTGATAAAAAGAAAAATATGAAGCAAAAAATAAATTCTAATGAAAATGTCTCTAAAAAGATAAAGCAAATTATAATGAACCTATTGCTAAAACAAACATAAGGTACTTTAAAAAAAAAATGTGCTTTATACCTGTTTTTATATTTTAAGATGATCGTTCATAAGGCTAAAGAAAGTATCCTTTTTATATTAATAAATGTAAATTATTTAAATGACATGAAATCAGTGTGCAGAACTAACAAGGCATCCTTAAGGATATTACACACATATGTTTTTAGCAAAAAAATGTGTGGAAAAGAAATACCCTCAAAGATATAAATAGCAGTAATCTATAGTAATAATAATAGTAATTAGACACTATGTTCTAACTCAGGACTTCATCAGTGATACCTTTATCAGTCAAGGTTTTAATCAATGTATTGAATATTGGAAAATTACTGCAGTACAACTATATTACAGTTAAATTTTCAGCATTGACTGATCTTTTTTTTCTTTTTTGTTATTGGAGACCTCAATAAATTCTAGTTATAAGCCAATTGTAGTTTTAATACCACATTTCAATAGCCTTTAATAAGTCACTTAAGTTATACCACATGTAAAAATAGAAGCCTATAGAATTTCAATAAAACTCAAAAATAGATTTCTAATTTTTGATTAATTGAAAATGTAGTAAGACTCTAAATATTTGAAATGTCTCTAGTCTATATATCATGTTACTGGTAGTTTCAATGGTCAGATCCTGTTAATTCTGAAATTCTCTATCTTTTTCAATGATAAGAATGAGACTATGAGGATTTGAATTCGGTTCATGGGCACAGGACAGAGAGTTAAAGAATTAGAATGAAGGCACAGACTGCAATCCAGGGCCCCTTATGCCACACAATGGGAAAATAATTTTCTGTTTTTATTTGCCTTGGAAATTGTTGGAAAAAATATTTTGAAGAGCTTAATGCATATATTTTACTTAATTTCACTTTATTTTACAAGTCTTGTTAACATTTTTAATATCTTAAATATGTTTTATTTCCTTGAAAATATGAATATAAATATGCATTTCACTATTTAAAGTGTTCATTATTTTCTTAATAACATAAGAAACCTGAAATTTTACACTTAAGATTGTATTTGGGAAAATACTTTCCTTTTATTCTTTTAGTAAATTTATGCTTGTTACATAAATTTAAAACTCTTATCTATATATACTTATAGATAAACATGTTTAAATATATATAAAGAAATTGGCTCTTGGTTACATACTCCAAGAAATTTTGTTTATATAGATAAGAGTTCTAAATCAATGCCTTTAGTGATCTAAAGATTTCAGTATGCACTAGGCCAAAACTCACTTCAAAGATCTTGATACTCAGGTGATTTACAAAGATAAGCTTTCTTTTTCAATTTGTGCCTATGGTGCCAAAAAAGTATTGAATTTTGATGCCATAGCAGTATTCTAATTTCTAAAATTGCTTTCAGAGCAGATTAAGGGCGCTGCAGGTGGGAAGTGCATTGTGACTTCACTGGGAGCAAGATGTGAGAACTACCATGATGGATGAACAAATCTAGCTAATGAAAAAATCCCTTTCCACTTTTATAAGTATTGTAACAGGAAATAAAACATACTTCTATTTTAAAAGAACTATTGTAATTTTAATTTTTGATTTCTTGGTGTCTATCAAATCTTGCAGTTAACTTTTCACTCTCACTCTCTTTGTCTCTTAATTATATGCCATCATTTCATGATAAAATTTATCAGGATTCTCTTGACTAATATACTAAAGGCCATGTTTTATGAGCATTTAATGGATTTTCACAAGAAGGGAGAAAAACAGGGTTTTAACCATTCAGCATCAAATAGTAAAATTCAAAATTTTAATATTTCATAAAATCTAAGATGGTTTATATTATACTAAACTCTGAGGCATCAATGTACACACCTGAAAACCCTGCTGACTGTGAAAAGAAAAGGTGTTTTCTTTATAGCACTCCATTCTAAGTTGGGTGAGGCCATGATTCATTTTTCACATGTAGCCACACCTCCATCAATGTCAACTTAGAATGTCAATACTTTTTTGGCACCATAGGCACAAATTGCTAAATGAAAAGCTACAAAATGGAAACTAAAGTTGTTTCTTTCTCTGTTCCCTTTTCACAAAGAAATATAACTTGTGTGTTATGTTTGTGTGTGTGTGTGTATATATAGTCATGAGGACAGTTTAATTTAATTTATGACTCATTCTTTTGCCCTAGGACCATTGACTAAATGTTATCTTGGCCTCAGTTTCCTGTTATTTTTATTTTGTTGATGATCCTGATTGATTTCATCTATTTTTGAAAAAGAAAGCTTATCCTTGTAAATCACCTGAGTATCAAGATCTTTGAAGTGAGTTTTGGCCTAGTGCATACTGAAATCTTTAGATCACTAAAGGCATTGATTTAGAACTCTTATCTATATAAACAAAATTTCTTGCAGTATGTAACCAAGAGCCAATTTCTTCTTAAAGACAATTTGTTTACTGTAAGGCTTTCAGTTTGGGATTATCTGAGGGACTAGACTACTGCCTTGAATGTTACAGATCTCCTAAAAGAACTCTAATTAGGAAGGGCTGGATGATTCATAACAGCATTTATTCATTCACTAAATATTTACTGAATGTTAACGATGTGATGATTATCACCCTAGCCGTGAAGCTGAAATAATAAAGACATGAAATAATAAAGACATAATAAAGACATTCTCTACCCCTAGAGAATATCCATGGTGTTCAATGTGAATAGGACTTAAGTAAAAACAAAGAAAATGAATGTGTGTCATTAAGTGAGTGTGATTATGGTTATTTCAAATGAACCAATTTAAATCTGGGGAAAATAGGAAATATAGTTAATATTATAAAAGTTTGACTAAAAGTCACTTTAAAAAATCATATTTCCATTATAAATTTGATTAATTCTGCAATTATATGATGAGAAGGGACAAGCCTGAGTCATTGTTCAAAATAGCACTTCTAAAAGCATAAATACAGATAAATAACACAATTTCTAAGAAATTTATAGAGACAATTGCAAGGTAACTTCAAATACTTTACTCAGAGTAAAAGTGGCACAAGCAAAATTTCTTTGTTAAATGACACTACTTAGTGCCAGGCTTCATTAATCGTGTGTGTTGTAGAAAAGTAATTGCATTTTAGCTTACATTCTAACAGACATTTGATTTTATAACTGGATTTGTCAATTGATATACAGATTATGACTCAGCTCTGGGCAGGTGTATAGAGTATGAGGGAGCGGGTGTTCACTGGTGATTCAGCCCTATCTCGTATCTATCTATACGAGGATTAGGAAAGAACATAATTACTTTGAAATTTTAATTACACTGAATTTTAATTATATTGTACAATGCATATTGAAGGAAACAGTGAAAATTATCATTATGATCCAGTCATTGCCACCAAATATTATTCTTTTCACTATGCTAAGAGAAATATGTAACTTTACTTGTCTACTCTGAGGTTGGTTGTCTACTGAGAATAATGATAATCTTAAATGTTTGAAAGGAGAGGAAACAAGCAAATAAATTTAAAAAAATTAAAAACAATTGCTTTCTGATATCAAAACACAGGTTAAGAGAAGTTTTGCAATTTCAAGGAACATGCCCCAAATTAAGTATCATAGTAATGTATCCTAAGCCCTTCAAAGCCTAAACCTATTTCTTTAAGATTGAAGGAGGAAGATTTTTATCATGTTGATATATCAAGATTTCATATGGAGACACAATAATCAAGAATTTGACAGTGTCCTCTCTGAATAAACTTAAAAGCTTTAATACAGCAAAGGAAACTAAAAACAGGGTGAAAAGACAACTCCCAGAATGGGAGAAAATAATAGCAAGTGAAACAACTGACAAAGGATTAATTTCCAAAATATACAAGCAGCTTATACAACTCAATACCAGAAAAACAATCAATCCAATTAAAAAGTGGAAAAAGACCTGAACAGACATTTGTCCAAAGAAGACAAAGAGATGGCTAACAAACATGTGAAATGATGCTCAGCATCGCTCATTATTCAGTTCAGCTCAGTTCAGTCGCTCTGTCGTGTCCAACTCTTTTAGACCCCATGAACCGCAGCATGCCAGGCCTCCCTGTCCATCACCAACTCCCAGAGTCCACCCAAACCCATATCCATCGAGTCCGTGATGCCATCCAACCATCTCATCCTCTGTCGTCCCCTTCTCCTCCCTCCTTCAATCTTTCCCAGCATCAGGGTCTTTTCAAAAGAGTCAGTTCTTCCCATCAGGTGGCCAACGTATTGGAGTTTCAGATTTAGCATCAGTCCTTCTAATGAACACTCAGGACTTGTTGGATCTCCTTGTAGTCCAAGGGACTCTCAACAGTCTTCTCCAACACCACAGTTCAAAAGCATCAATTCTTTGGCGCTCAGCCATCTGCATAGTCCAACTCTCACATCCATATATGACTATTGGAAAAACCATAGCCTTGAATAGACAGACTTTTTTTGGCAAAGTAATGCCTCTGCTTTTTAATAAGCTGTCCAGGTTGGTCATAACTTTCCTTCCAAGGAGAAAGCGTCTTTTAATCTCATGGCTGCAATCACCATCTGCAGTGATTTTGGAGCCCAGAAAAATAAAGTCAGCCACTGTGGGCACTGTTTCCCGATCTATTTGCCATGAAGTGATGGGACCAGATGCCGTGATCTTAGTTTTCTGAATGTTGAGCTTTAAGCCAATTTTTTTTCACTCTCCTCTTTCACTTTCATGAAAAGGCTGTTTAGTTCCTCTTCACTTTATGCCATAAGGGTGGTATCATCTGTGTATCTGAGGTTATTGATATTTCTCCTGGCAATCTTGATTCTAGCTTGTGCTTGCTCCAGCCCAGCACTTCTCATGATATACTCTGCATATAAGTTAAATAAGCAGGGTGAAAATATACAGCTTTGATGTACTCCTTTCCCAATTTGGAACCAGTCCATTGCTCCATGTCCAGTTCTAATTGTTGCTTCTTGAGTTGCATACAGATTTCTCAGGAGGCAGAAAAGGTGGTCTGGTACGCCCATCTAAGAATTTTCCACAGTTTGTTGTGATCTACACAGTGATTTTAAAGGGAGAGCCATGCACTAATACAACAATTGATAGAGTCAGCTTTTCTGTCCTTAAGGAGATCCTGAACACTGTGGTGCTTCAGGATTATCCCATGTTTCCAAGGTTATTTGAAATCAACATTTATCCTATTAAATCCTCAGCTAAAGTAACAGACTATCAGGAGGAAATTTAGATAGTGGCCTCAAAGGTTTTTAGTATATTTTACTATATTGTCTCTAGCAATATACAAAGAACTATAGTCTTTTTTTTTTTTCTGAAAAATAGGTGACTTGTTCTTATAAATCATTTGGTATAGTCTCACATCAATGAAGAATAAAATGATTTGTTTAATCTCCCTAGAGTTTGAAACAAAGATTTGTGTAAATAGCTCTTCCTTTAAAAGAACTGAGTCTAACATGACATGAAAACCAGCAGAAAATTTAATTGTTGAAATTATTGCTTTTCACCAATTCTTATTTGTCTAAGGACTTAATCCTGCTGCAAAGTGTAGACAATTCTATAATAAAACTTGTTGAATTAATACATGGTAACATTCTATAAGACCTTTTTTGTGGTATGTGGAGCTGAGAAACTGATTAACCTTGGAAAGAAATTTCCCTAATGAAGTTATTGAATATATTAATTGCAGTACTCTTGTCATTTAAATAAAAGCTAAATTCAATTTAAAAAATTAGCGTTCAGCTAAATGCCTTATGTGTGTCATATGTTTATCACCAAATGTCAGCTTTAGAGCCTTGGTCAAAACTAATTTCATATGCTAATACAAAATAAAGCTAAACCAAGCAGAAATAAGCTTCAGAGTAGGATTTTATATGGTACTTTTTGCCCATTTTACCACCCATCCTGAATAGCTAAATACAATTCTTAAAAAATGTTATGAGGGCAACAAAATGATTTGTTTTGAATTTTATACTGTTTAATACAATTTTTCCAATTTTGTTTCTTTTTATTAAATTTATCTTTTAGTTTAAAAACTGTGGTAAAATGCATATAACATAAAATTAACCATTATAGCTCTTTTCATGTGTACAGTTCAGTGGCATTAAATACTCTGACTTGTATGCTGTCATCACCATCATCCACACCCAGAACTTTCCACCTTGTGATACCACTATTTTTACACAACACAGTCTATGCAGGTTTTGGTGTTAGGATCCACCTCATAATTGCTAAGAACTTAGGCTGAGCTGAAATCAAGGGGACAGTTTAGATCAGGCTCAGTCCCCTCTGTGTAGTCAGCTCCACATCCAAACCCAGTGTTGCTTCAGGGGCCATTCCACCGAGGGAGTTAATGTTTCATGATGTCCTTGTATAAGCATATATCATTCTGTACTGTTTCCACCAACTGACTTCTTCTAGGTAAGGCTTTGTGTGAGTGCTAAGTCACTTCAGTCATGTCTGACTCTGCAACCCTGTGGACTGTAGGCTGCCTGCCTCCTCTGTCCATGGGATTCTCCAGGCAAGAACACTGGAGTGACTTGCCCTGCCCTCCTCAGGGGATCTTCCTGACCCAGGGATCAAACCTGGGTCTTCTGCATTGCAGGCGGATTCTTCACCACTGAGCCGCGTCCACAGGCTGGTGTGACTCTTCGTTTATGGCCGAGTCAGCATTTTCAGTGCTGCCTGTACCCTTCTGAGTACGTAACAATGGATGTGTAACTCTGGATATAAGGGGTGACTCTCTCTTTGTTTTGGAGGCTAAAAGTGGATTCCCAATCACCAGATAAGATGGAAAACCTAAATGAGGTGAACAGTGAAACCATAAAGCTACTGTTTGTTGGAGATATTAGTTTGTCAGCTTATTTCAAATCAAGTTTTGCAAGTTGATACCTACAATCTGTGGGTGGTGGGAAGAGATGGCATTTGTAAAATGAAAGCTAAAGAATATTTTAGGAGAAAACTGTAAATTCCAAGTGATTTTCCACAAGTTACACAGAAATCTGTTTCCTGATATTAATAAAATATTGTGCTTTACATTTTACTAGTGAGTATCTGACCCTGTTGTACTGAGCAAACACCTATATATAAACCTCAGTTTTTCCATTCCTAATGGTTTCCCATCACTCTCAGGAGAAAGTCCAGACTCCATACCTCATTTTCAAGATTCTCTGCCAATTTGCTGGAAACTTCCACAAAAGAACTCTTCTTGGACCATCTCTTCTTTCTTTCTTCCTCTCAAGTCTCTCTCTCCTTCAAGGGCCTGGCAATTGGGATTTTTTTCTTTCATACTTCTAATTAAATGTCACTTTCTCATGAAGCTTTTTTTTCCCCCCTAACCCCTAACTTACACTAGATTAAATCTCCCTGGTCTATGCTACCAGAAAATACTGGACTTTATTTCTCATGAAGTTCACTTAACTTTATGGAATCAGGTTATGATTACTTCTTTCTTTGCTATATCTTATATTCCATGATGGTGTTTACCCACTAATCTTATCAGTGTTCCATTATCCAGCACAACATCTGCCTTCTGGCATCAGCCTGGAATACTTTTGGTTCCAAAAATGAAGGTACATGTAAAAAATGTGACTATAAAGACCCTGGAAGAAATCACAGGATATTGCCTTTGTAACATTGGCATAAGAAGGCTTCTTTAATTCTGATTCAAATTTGAGAAAACTAAGAAAAACAATTGATGGTTTTGACCACAAAAAAAATGAGAAATGTGTGTATAACAAGAAATCCCATAAACAAAATAAACAGATGAATGGTAAACTGGGGGAAAAGTTGTACTCTTATCACAGAATTACAAAGAAATAAAACAATATCTCAGTGGATCAAAGTTCAAAACATCTGAGCAAATAGTTCTTAGATATAATGTTATATACATAGAATTGGGAAAGTGCTAATTTTGATAATATACTCCTTTGGCAAAACTGTGGGGAAACAGACTAGTTCATATCTTCATGTCAGGGTGTATATCTGAAACTACCCTATGGAGGATAACTTGTCAATAACTTAAAATTGTAAATTAACTCTGTAATCTTGTTTTGGGGAATTTAACTTAGAAAGATGTTATACAATTGAAGAATGACATGGCACTAAATTATTCATTGTAACATTGTTTTTAAGAACAAAAGTTTAGAAATAAATCAACTGTTCATCAATGGGGTACAGGTTGGTTCAATGCAATGGAGTACTGTGTAGGAGAGAAAGAAGAAACTCTGTTTTAAACTAAACAGGTTTCTAAGTTTTACTGCTTAAATGAAAAACTAAAGTTTCAAAACTGTTATCTTAGGTATGCATGTGTGCATGTTCATTCACTACAGTTGTGTCTGACTCTTTGTTACCCAATAAACCGTATCCCTTCAGGATCCTCTGTCCGTGGGATTCTCCAGGCAAGACTACTGGAATGGGTTGCTATGCCTTCCTCCAGGGGATCTTCCTCACCTGGGGATTGAACCCAGGTCTCCTCCACTGCAGGCAGATTCTTTACCATTGAGTCACCAGGGAAGTCCTGTCTTAAGTATCAGTTCAATTCAGTCGCTCGGTTCTATCGGATCCTTTCCAAACCTGTGGACTGCAGCACAACAGGCTTCCCTATCCATCACCAGCTCCCAGTGCTTCCTCAAACTCATGTCCATTCAGTCAGTGATGCCATACAACCATCTCTTCACTGTTATCCACTTCTCCTCCTGCCTTCAATTTTTCCCAGCATCAGAGTCTTTTCCAGTGAGTCAGTTCTTCACATCAGGTGACCAAAGTATTGGAGCTTCAGCTTCAGCATCAGTAGAGGACTGATTTCCTCTAGGACTGGCTGGTTTTATCTCCAGGCAGTCCACGGGACTTTTAAGAATCTTCTCCAACACCACAGTTCAAAAGCATCAATTCTTTGGTGCTCAGCTTTCTTTATGGGCCAACTATCACATCCAGACATGCTGCCGCGGTTGCTGCTGCTAAGTCGCTTCAGTCGTGTCAGACTCTGTGCAGCCCCATAGAGGTCAGCCTACCCGGCTACCCTGTCCCTGGGATTCTCCAGGCAAGAACACTGGAGTGGGTTGCCATTTCCTTCTCCAATGCATGAAAGTGAAAAGTGAAAGTGAAGTCGCTCAGTCGTGTCCGAGTCCTAGCAACCCCATGGACTGCAGCCTACCAGATTCCTCCATCCATGGGATTTTCCAGGTGAGAGTACTGCAATGGGTTGCCATTGCCTTCTCCACATCCATACATGACTACTGGAAAAACCATGACTTTGACTAGAGGTACTTTTGTTAGCAAAGTAATGTCTCTGCTTTTTAATATACTGTCTAGGTTGGTCACAGCTTTTCTTCCAAGGAGCCAGCATCTTTTATTTTCATGGCTGCAGTCACCATCTGCAGTGATTTTGGGGCCCAGAAAGATAAAGTCTATCACTGTTTCCACTGTTTCCCCATCTATTTGCCATGAAGTGATGGGATCAGATACCATGTTCTTAATTTTTGCATGTTGAGTTTTAAGCCAGCTTTTCCACTGTCTTCTTTCACTTTCATCAAGAGGCTCTTTAGTTCCTCTTCACTTTCCGCCATGAAGGTGGTCTTATCTGCATATCTGAGGTTATTGTTATTTCTCCTGGCAATCTTGATTCCAGCTTATATTTCATCCAGCCTGGCATTTTGCATGATGTATTCTGCATTTAAGTTAAATAAGCAGAGTGAAAATATACAGCTTTGACATACTCATTTTCCCAGTTTGGAACCAGTCTGTTGTCCCATGTCCAGTTCTGTTGCTTCTTCACCTGCACACAGATTTCTCATCAGCCAAAGTGGTCTGGTATTCTCATCTCTTTAAGAATTGTCCACAGTTTGTTGTGATCAACACAGTCAAAGGCTTTAGTGTAGTCAATGAAGCAGAAGTAGATGGCTTTCTGGAATTCCCTTGCTATTTTTATGATCTAATGGATGTTGGCAATTTGATCTATGGTTCCTTTGCCTTTTCTAACTCCAGGTTGAACATGTGGAAGTTCTCGTTCAAATACTGTTGAAGCCTAGCTTGGAGAGTTTTTCAGCCTTAGTTTGGTAGCATGTGAGATGAGTGCAATTGTGTGGTAGGTATAGGGAGGAGTAAATGTATACACTCACATTTAATGATTTTACATATAGCATCTCTAGAATAATATTACAAATATGTAAGAAATTCTTTATATAAGAATATAAAAAATGGTAAGGTTACATAGAGTGAATGGAGGGATGCTAGGTGGATAGGATGGAATTCAGTGTGTGAAGTGAGTTTTTCAACATTCAACATTGGCTACACTTAAACTTTTTAGACTTTGAACCCTGAGGTCTTGTCACCTATTCAAATACAGTAATAAGGCAATTAGAGAAAGGAAAATATTTAAAGTTTTAAAAATATGAGGAAAGTGTAAGAAATGGACTAATTTATTCCAGGTAGAGGAAAGGTAAAGGTAAATTGGCAACAGTCTCTGGAGTTAAGGGCTCTGGCTCAGAAATGAGGGATTTGGGTCTTGATCTCTTGGTCATTCAAATTCAGAGACATGAAAGATTTGGCATGAAGTTTTTTTTTTTTTTTTTTTTTTTTAAGTGTTATGTCCAGATATTTTGTCTCTCCATTAGGTACAACATGGAGCAATGTGGGTTTAAATTTTCAAAGGAAAAATACTATGTTGGATTTGGGAGAATTTCAAATTATTCATCTCTGATAAAAGAAGTTGACTTACATGTGTCCAGCATTTCTACATAATTGACTTTGAGAGCTTCCTCTTTGTTTTATATAAAATTGATCTATTTAATTTTTAATGATAGTGATTGTTGTAAAACCTCTAGTAGTATAAAAATGTATAAAGTTAGGAAGGAATGACTTCAGCTTCTTCAATCCTTCTACTCATGTTATTGTACCTGCTTTGCTATACATACCTCAGATTTTTTTAAAAAAAATCTACGTATATACATTAAAATGTGTGTATTATATATGAAAGAGAAAAAAAAGAAAGGTGGGGAAATAGGTTTTCTTTGCAAAAAAACTGAGCTTACTTACATCTTTGCAAGTTTCTTTTTTTCACTTACAAAGTGGCTTATTTAATCTTTCTGATACCTTGCCAGCTACCTCAGAAGACATGGTCATTATGACTTTGCTTTTATATATATATATATATGTATATATATATATATATATATATATTTATATATTACTTGTGTCTTAAAGTGCTCAATTTGTTTTTGAAAATATGATATGGAAGCTTAGTAAGAATACACAATTGGCTGTATGTCTATTGGTTAAATATACTGATTATATTTTGTAATCCTCTCTACATCATCTTTCCTTTTATCAACTTGCTAATCTGTGGTCATCTCTCACTGCATGGTGCTCTACAGGGTAGTGCACCAGAGAGACATTGATTTGATACAAGTTTTAATATCTTTGTGATTGCCTTTTTGGTGTCATATAGGTATTAGTCATTTCATAGCCAGTGAAATGTCTACTGTAGATTTTGTTCTTTAGTTCATTTTAAAGCATTTCTGAGAAAAGAAGAGAAAACATACCTGCTACCTGAAGGATAGGCTGTATGCAGGATTGAGTTCCAAGAGAAAAAACTAATACTGGCAGATAATCTAATTCTGTTTACATTCAGGGAATTTGTAATGTGAAACTAAAATGAGAATTTCAAGAAGCTGTGACATAGTTTTTAGCAAAAATATGTTAACATAGAATTTACAAATAATATCAGTTGTGTTGTAACACTGCATAAGGAAATTGACAAATCTAAAGAACAATAATCTATTTTATTTATAGAACATCTTTGAGTTAGGATCCATATTGTCATGTTCTCAGCAGCACCTAGCCCTTCTATTTAATGGCGCTAAAAATATAAACAGCTTCCCAAGTAAGCATCATGATTTACCACTGTTCATTATAGAAAATTCATCAAAAAACTGTCATGGAAATAAATGACTTGGACGTGATTTTAATTTACAAGGTTTCAGAGTTATTTTATGATGTCTCTTTTGTGACCTCAAATTTGAGTCCTTTCTTTTGACCATTTTACTCCATACCATGGAATTATTTGTAGCTCTTGCACATAGTTGACATAGTTTATACTTTTCAGGCCTTACTATGGGCCGAAAATTAGGTGTGGAAGTAGAGATAAAATAATGAATGAAAAATAGATACAATCTCTACCTTCATGAAATTTATGGTCTAGTAGAGTCAATTTACATTTATCAAATAATCTCATGTGCATTATATATGTATATAATTAGTATGCTTCCCAGATGGCTCAATGGTTAAGGTTCTGCCTGTCAGTGAAGGAAACGCAGGAGATGGAAGTTTGATCCCTAGATAGGAAAGATCCCCTAGAGTAGGAAATAGCAACCCACTCCAGTATTTTGGGGTGCAAAATCTCATTGACAGAGGAGCCTGGTAGGGTACAATCCTTGGGGTCACACAGAGTCAGACACAACTTAGTGACCGAGCCTATACATAAACTCTCTATCTATCTATCTTATACTTGTCACTATTTGTGTCTCTGTGTGATATACATGTAAATGTTTATACAAAAGTATACAAAAGATACACAAGACTATGCCAGGAGCTAAAATTGAAGGTTGAGTATGAGTTAACTAGTCAGTGAAAGAGGCTCCTGTATTCTAGCAGAGGGAGTATTCCAGCAAACAGTTTGAGAGGAAGAAACACTGGTGGGGATGAGAAGACGTGGGAGGATTAGGGAGCTGGCATGGGAGAGGTGAAGGGAGCCAAGTCTTACAGGAGCTTGCAGGCCATACTAAGATGTTGCTTTTGTTTGAAGAGCAGTAAGACTAGTAAAATATTTTAAGCAAGGAAATGAAATGAGGATTCCTTTGAGAAGCTTTATCTGGCTACAGAATTTAAAATACATCTTAGGGAGGCAAAAGGTGCCTAGAATGGGTGCAAGTAGCTTGGAAAGAAGATCATTATTTGATTCAGGTGAGAGCTGCAGGTTGGCCTAAAGCAGTGGGAATAGATATGGTAAGTGCCCCTTGCAGTTCTAATGGTATTTGACCCTTAAACATTAAATTCTACTTAATTGCTAAGTGCTGCTAAATCACTTCAGTCTTGTCTAACTCCTTGTGACCCTATGGACCACTGCCCAACAGGCTCCTCTGTCCATGGGATTCTCCAGGCAAGAATACTGGAGGGTTGCCATGCCCTCCTCCAGGGGATTTTCCCACTCAGGGATCAAACCCATATCTCTTTTGTTTCCTGCTTTGGCAGACAGGTTCTTGACGACTAGAGCCACTTTGGAAGCCCTCAGTTCAGTTCAGTTCAGTTCAGTTCAGTCACTCAGTCGTGCCCGACTGTGACCCCATGGACCACAGCACGCCAGGCTTCCCTGTCCATCACCAACTCCCAGAGTTTACTCAAACTCATGTCCACTGAGTCAGTGATGCCATCCAACCACCTCATCCTCTGTCGTCCCCTTCTCCTCCCACCTTCAATCTTTCCCAGCATCAGGGTCTTTTCAAATGAGTCAGTTCTTCACATCTGGCACTCAAAGTACTGTAGTTTCAGTTTCAACATCAGTCCTTCCAATGAATATTCAGGACTCATTTCCTTTAGGGTAGACTGGTTGGATCTCCTTGCAGTCCAAGGGACTCTCAAGAGTCTTCTCCAACACCACCATTCAAAAGATTCAAATCTTCAGTGCTCAGCTTTCTTTATAGTCCAACTCTCACATCCATACATGACTACTGGAAAAACCATAGCCTTGATACATGGACCTTTGTTGGCAAAGTAATGTCTCTGCTTTCTAATATGCTGTCTAACTTTGGTCATAACTTTTCTTCCAAGGAGTAAGTGTCTTTTAATTTCATGTCTGCAGTCACCATCTGTAGTGATTTGGGAGCCCCCCAAAATAAAGTCTGCCACTCTTTCCAATATTTCCCCATCTATTTGCCATGAAGTGATGATGGGACCAGATGCCATTTCTGAATGTTGAGTTTTAAGCCAACTTTTTCACTCTCCTCTTTCACTTTCATCAAGAGGCTCTTTAGTTCTTCACTTTCTGCCGTAAACATGGTGTGATCTGCATATCTGAGGTTATTGATATTTCTCCTGGCAATCTTCTCCCAGATATTCGTCCAAGGAAGCCCACTTGCTAATTGTTTACTTAATAAATGTTACTTATAAAGCAGTAAAATTTAGAATAACTTGTAAGAGCCTTAGTAGCCTAACTTGGCCCTGAGGTGAGAGTGGATTTAGGGTATCTATACACATATTTTATTTTCCATCTTAAAGTAAATAAATGATTGGTATCTGCTTGAAGATGTATATCACTCTCTCTTCTGCTACATTCATGTTTGCTTGCATGTTTAGTCGTTTCAGTTGTGTCTGACCCTTTGCAAACCCATGGACTATAGCCCTCCAGGCTCCTCTGTCCATGGGATTTCTCAGGCTGCAATACTAGAGTGGGTTGCCATTTTCCACTCCAGTATTCTGTTTACTCTGTTACACCACTTCTGCTACATAAGCCTCCTTATAAAGTAAAGGAGCTTCAGACAGTTACCATATTTTTACTTTTAAATTTTTAAAATTTTATTTAATTATTGTTGATTTGCAATGTTGTATTACATTCTATTATACAGCAAAATGTTCAGTTTTATATATATGTGTGTGTGTGTGTGTTTATGTGTGTGTATGTATATGTATATTCTGTTTAATATTCTTTTCCACTATGATTTATCACAGGATATTGGATATAGATCCCTGGGCTATACAGTAAGACCTTGTTGTTTATCAGTCCTATATATAATAGCTTCCATCTACTGATTTCAAATCCCCAATCCATCCCTTCTCCACCCCCTCCACTTTAGCAATAATAAATCTGTTCTCTATGTCTGTGAATCTGTTTCTCTTTTGTAGACAGGTTCATTTGTATCATAGTTTAGGTTCCACATGTAAGCGATAACATTTTGTATTTGTCTTTCTCTGCCTGACTTGCTACACTAGTATAATAATCTCTAGGTCCATCCATGTTGCTGTCAATGGAATTATTTTATTCTTAGTTTTAAGGTGAAGTAGTATTCCATCATATATATGTACCACATCTTGTTTCATTCATCTGTCAATGGACATTTAGACTGCTTCCATATCTTGGTTATTGTAAATGGTGCTACTGTGAACATTAGGGTGCGTGTATCTTTTTGAATTAGAACTTTCTCTGAATATATGCCCAGGAGTGGGATTCTAGGAATACATTGGAAGGTACTTACCATATTCCAAAAAAACTTAAACCTCAAAATATTTCATGGTTGCCAACTGCTGTATTATTTTCATGGTCAATGTAACTTTGAATTACAATTTAAAATTATTAAATGTAGCTAACTGAGCTGCTAGAATGCTACTAGATTGCAATCTTATATAACTGACAATTTTGAAAGGTTAGCTGTGCTAGCAAATCCTCAATCTTGGGCAAGAGCATTTAAAAAAATCTTGTTTAAAAATTAAATAGCATAAATAGGTTTTCAAATTTTGCACACTCTGAATTTATCTAGTAAATCTATATTTATTATACCTAATAAAATTCTGACCAGAACATAAGCCATAACTCAATGTAAATTCTTTTTAAAATGTATTTATTTATTTTAATTGGAGAATAATTACTTTACAATATTGTGATGGTTTAATGCATTATATGTGCCTAATCATAACATTTTTGATAGCTAAACTTTGAAAAAATTTGTCTTTTAGCTCATTGCTTATGACCTTTATTAGCATTCCGTGACTGCTGATGATTTAATGGTGAATGAAGCAAAATATTCAACATCAACAACACATTTTATCACCTAGAATGACATTTTACTATATTTTGCTATTTTGTCCTTGTTATAACCAGTCAGCCAGTAAATTATCCTCTCTCTGGAAATTACTGAAATATTCTTACAGTGAGAAAAACTTTCTTCTCAACATTGTCCCCTTTTTTTTTTTTTTTTTGGTCTTTTTATAGGTTAGAGACCAAATCATTATTTGTATTTGAATTAAAAGTTTCTTTTGAGGGAAAAAAAATAACAGTCTCCCAGAGATTTTACCAGATGGAGGGTAATTAACTGCAAATGAGAAAGCGTATTAATAGTATCTTATAGAAAGGACATTTGTCATAATAGCTGATAAGAATGAATGTGAAATGTTTCCTCATTGAAGTGTCCTTTACTGTGTGTGTGTTTTAATTCCAGGCAATTAATTTTTATAGTTGACTTTTGTTTATTTCCTAACATGAATTAAGAAAATGACAGTTTTCAATGGTTTTCTACCACTTTGGGGACATACTGTGATTTTGAAGTTATTTAACAGTATTATACTAACGTATTATGTCATTTAATTCACATAACTTGGTACTTTTTTACCTTTATTTGTTCAAGTATTACATACTTTTCCATGTATGAGAATGACTATGAGAAATTGATGCAAAAAGAAATTACAGAACAAGGTTATTGAAAAGCGGTGCTTATTATACACATAATTTTAGACTAGGTATAATGAGGGTTAACTATGTTTAAGACCCTGTGCTAAGTCATTTTCTCAAGAACTATTTTATTGAATACTAGATAGAGGAGGCTGTGGCTCCCTCCTTACCTTACTTGCTGCTTCTGTTCTCTGGGGTTACCCTCTCAGTAGCTCAGTGGTTGAGAAACCACTTAAGTATCCAAAAGACTCCTAGGTCAGTGCCAAGAAAATAGTCTCTTCCTGAATACATCATCATCTCCACAGGGGCAGCTGGTGTGGTGTCCTTTTCTTGTCTAAAAACAGAGACCTTGAATTTATTCTGTAGATAACATCGTCTCACCTTAAAAAAAAAAAAAAAAAAAGACAGCAAACAACTATAAGGCAAAATCATTCAGTTCATGGGAGAAAACAGTTTTCCATGCTTTTGTAATTCTCATTTTCCCTAGGCCTGCAGCATGACTATCTTCTTATTATTACATTTTAATTTTTCTTTTCACCTAGAATAATATTTCTTTCTTTAATTCCTATAGTTAAGTGAACCATTACTTTTGAAATAGTCAAAATTTTATCATGATTTGACATCATACATTTTCATTGTAAAAGAGAACACACCAACTTGTCTAAATATGGTATAGTATTAAAAATTGCTATTGTTGTTTAGTCATGTCCAACTCTTTGTGATCGAACAGAGTGTTATCATCCAGTTCCTCTGTCCATGGGATTTCCCAGGCAAGAATACTGGAGTGGGTTGCCATTTACTTCTCCAGGGGATCTCCCCAAGCTAGGGATCGAACTCATGTCTTGTGCATTGGCAGGCAGATTGTTTACTACTGAGCCCCCAGGGAAGTCATTAAATGTTAAAGTGATGTATAAATTTGTGTATACAAAATAGCATCACCTATAATGAAAGATTTATTCTGGGAGTGTGCATCACTTACTGCTTGAACTCCTTAAGTCTTATGGGAAGTACTTAAATAATTGTAATTCTTTTTCTATTACCTCACTAGCTCAAATTCTTAAAAGAAAGAGGGTGAGGAAGCCTCACTCCCATTATATTCATCTTGATCCCATTATATGCAGTTTAATCCAAAATTTACATTTTCTGCAACCAGGTTTGCTCACCCATTTTCCTCTAGTGAAGCCAAATCTCTCTGAGACTAATAACTTTGCTCGTCCTCCTCTTCCCTCCCTCCCTCTGTCCCACATTCCAGCATCTGTATGTTTTCTCTCTTTTGCAGAAGCTTTTCCATTTACTTGGGTTTCCTTGGTGGCTCAGATGGTAAAGAATCTGCCTGCAATGCAGGAGACCTGGGTTCAATCCCTGGGTCAGGAAGATCCCCTGGAGAAGGGAATAGCAACCCACTCCAGTATTCTTGCCTGAAGAATTCCATAGACAGAGGAGCCTGGCCATCTGCAATCTCCGGGGTCGCAAAAAGTTGGACACGACTGAGTGACGATCACTTTCCCATTTCCTCTGGCTGCATCAGCATGGTCTTGGCATCTCCAGGCTATAGTTTAAAAAAGTTACAAGAAAGAATTGATGAAGCTTTACTGTAAAGGAGTGTTCTAGTGTAGAGACATTCACTGAATTTGAATTATGAATGTAATTGAGTTCAAGGATGTATTTTCAGAAAGCTGAAGAATTATTTGTGAAAGTGTCACTACACATCAATGCCCTGTTTTAGATCCACAAGAAAAAGTGTTCTGTGACATCCCTCAGGGACAGAATGTTCCAACTGAAGGACGCTGGGCAATGGAATTACTGCTCTTCCCTGACCAATCAATGTGAATGCAGGGCTTATTTATGATCTGAGTGGGGGGCAGCAGGATTTTCCTTATAGCCATATTCTCTGTCTCTTTCTCTTTCTCTCTCTCTCACACACAGAGACACAAATCTGCTTATGCTAGCATGGTATTCTATCTCACTATGTGAAAATAGCAACCCTTAATTTTCCCAGGGTTTGGGACTATCCATTTCTCTCTTTAACAAATGCAGTGCTTCCTAGGTGTCAGCTTTAAGACTTGCTTGTCTTTATTTATAATTTCATTTATTTATTTTTGACTATGGGAAGCCTTTGTTGTTGCATCGGCTTTTCTTAACTGTGGAGGGTGGGGGCTGCTCTCTAATTGCACGTGTGGACTTCTCATTGTGGCGACCTCTCCCGTCGCAGGGCCCAAGCTCTGGGGCACTCTGAATTCAGTACCTGTGGCACATGCACTCAGCAGTCGTGGCTCCTGGGCTCTAGAGAACAGGCTCAATAGTTGCCGCACAAGGGCTTAATTGTTTCAAGGCATGTGGGACCTGCCCAGATCAGGGATCGAACTCATGTCTACTGCCTCAGCAGGCAGATTCCCTACCACTGAGCTAACAGGGAAGCCCCAAACTTGCTTTGTTAAATTCACATCTGATGAGTGTGTGTTCTTCATTAAAGGACTCACTTTGTTAAAGGGAGAAGAAAGTGTTCCTAGTTGTGTCTTAACACTAGAAATGAGTCTGTATTGAATCTAAACACTGGACATTTTCTTCTTTACACATGCATCTCCTTTGGCAGTTACAAACTGTGCATTCTTAGTGCATGGCAATTGCACGGTATTGGGATTGGAAGTCAGAAACCTTGGGTTCTATATTCACTTCTGCCTTTGCTCATTGTCTGATTTCAGTAAATAACTTCACATCTCTGTCTTGTCACCTACAGAGTGATCTTTCTTTTACCCACAGGGAAGTTACTTGTGGGAAATAATGCATAAGAAATGATTCATGTATTTAGTCATTTGATCAGGATTTATAAACAGCTTCTATGCACGTGCCAAGTCCTAATCCAGATTCCCAAGAACCAGGGTAGATCAAGACAAAGCTCCCAATCCTCATTAGTTTTGTTGCAATACACTTGACAGTTCAGTACTATACAAAGGTAAATATTAGAAAAGGCTATTTTTAGTGTATATTATTAATGTGACTATTTATGCAGTCCTCTTAATTGAATTCTTAGTTCCATTGGGTAAGAAACATGCTTTAATTCTGTTATATCTTCTGATATATATATATATATATATATATATATACATCAAATTAAATTATAGCCAATTTTTAAAAAGAGAAACTCTTCTCTAAATTAGAAACAATAAGGTATCAATGCCTTCAAAAAGGGATAACTCTTTCTTGCCCCTTAATAATTCATCAGAATTAGTTTTCTTGGTCAATATTTTCTATGTAAACTGTGGGTAGTAGTCACAGCTATACAACTGTTTACTACTGTTAAATACTGTATCTATTTTTAAAGAACTATTTTAGAATAAGGTACTTGCAGTTTGACTTTGAAGCTATGCGGAAAAAAAGTAAAGCCTCATAAGCTCCAGAAAAACACTTTACTGACATTCCATAGCATCTTGAGAATGAATGCCTGGAGACAATCTCAACAGATCCAACAATAAGGTTGAGTTTTCTCTACAAGCCTTTCAAATGTCTCATCACTCCTTACCTCATACCCATGGCTTCAGTCTTTCCCAAGCCTTTTCTGTTTGCTGAACATTACAGTTGTGTTTCTAGTGCCTTACACAGTGTATAGTGCTGTTGGTCATTCTAGAAAGAAAGGAAGGCAGGAAGGAAAGACGTTGTTCTTAGAAACACACACTTTTTAGCTCTGCACTTTCTTCGCTTTCCTTGTGTAGCGCTCTTCCTGGTGCAATTGGCCTCCCAGCCGCTGAGAGGTGCTGGAGAAGGGATCAATATGATGCAGTTGATGACACGGTCTTTTCAGCTTTCTTATAATATTAGGGGATTGGTGGGTGCTATCATGTCAGGTGGTTTCTGAAGAGTAATTGCCTCTGATAATGCATAAATGTGGAGTCTAAGAAAGAATGATACTTCTGTTCTACAGTTATTTACAAGACAGAAACAGGTCACAAACAATAGAAAACAAACATGATTAACAAGTGGGTAGGTGTGGAAGGAAAAACTAGGAATTTGGGATGAACACATGCGCACTGCTGCTGCTGCTGCTAAGTCGCTTCAGTCATATCTGACTCCAGGCGACCCCATAGACGGCAGGCCACCAGGCTTCTCCGTCCCTGGGATTCTCCAGGCAAGAACACTGGAGTGGGTTGCCATTTCCTTCTCCAATACATGAATGCATGCACGCTAAGTCACCTCAGTCGTGTCTGACTCTGTGCGACCCTATGGACAGCAGCCCACCAGGCTCCTCTATCCACAGGATTCTCCAGGCAAGAATACTGGAGTGGGCGGCCATTTCCTTCTCCAATATGCACACTACTATATATAAAATGGATAAACAATGAAGACTATTGTATAGCATAGGGAGCTATATTCAATATTCTGTAAGAACCTATGTGGGAAAAGAATCTGAAAAAGAATAGATGCATGTATACGTATAAATGAATCACTTTGTTCTACACCTAAAACTAACACAACACTATAAGTCAACTACACTTCAATTTAAAATAAATAAATTAATTAAAAAAAGAAACCTCACAAAAAATTCCCCCTAGACATAGAATGACTGGTTAGAAATCCTGTTTCATATTTCTTGGGAAATATGTTTAAGGATAAGAAAGAATGGAGACTGTGTAACTTTAACCTGTAACTTTAACCTGACAATTTATCTGATCTGCTATTTTGAGAGTAAACTATATTGATGATATTCAGTGCAAATAGTCAATCTCATTTAGTTTTGGTTGGACAGTAATGACTAGAAGAACAAGTCAAAATAAGGTGAATTTTGGACCAAGTGAAATTGGGAAGCCAGTGTTATGACCAATCATTAATTTTATTTGTTCTCATTTAAAACTGGTAATATTTGCCAATAGATTTTCTTAGAATAGTCATCAAGGAATAATTACTTTTCAGGTTAAAAGATTAATTTGTTCTTGAACTTTAAAAGTCATGCTCTGAGAAGTCTAAATGGAGATTAAATGCAAAATCTAAGTATGTGGAAATAAATAGTTGGTTTCTTTTTCACTTATAACTTGAATATTATTTTTTGTCAATTTTTAGTCCATTAGATTTCAATTTTAAGAATTCTGTGAAATAAGGACACTTTTTTCCTTTCTTTCTTTTTTCTTTTTTTTTCATTTATTTTTATTAGCTGGAGGCTAATTACTTTACAATACTGTAGTGGTTTTTGCCATACATTGACATGAATCAGCCATGGATTTACATGTGTTTTCCATCCTGATCCCCCCTCCCGCCTCCCTCCCCATCCCATCCCTCTGGGTCTTCCCAGTGCACCAGCCCCGAGCACTTGTCCCGTGCATCCAACCTGGGCTGGTGATCTGTTTCACACTTGATAATATATATGTTTCAATGCTGTTCTCTCAGATCATCCCACCCTCGCCTTCTCCCACAGAGTCCAGATGTCTGTTCTATACATCTGTGTCTCTTTTTCTGTCCTGCATATAGAGTTATCGTTACCATCTTTTTAAATTCCATACATATGCATTAGTATACTGTATTGGTGTTTATCTTTCTACCTTACTTCACTCTGTATAATGGGCTCCAGTTTCATCCATCTCATTAGAACTGATTCAAATGTATTCTTTTTAATGGCTGAGTAATATTCCATTGTGTATATGTACCATAGATTTCTTATCCATTCGTCTGCTGATGGGCATCTAGTTTGCTTCCATGTCCTGGCTATTATAAACAGTGCTGCGATGAACATTGGGGTGCACGTGTCTCTTTCAGATCTGGTTTCCTCGGTGTGTATGCCCAGGAGTGGGAGAATTGGTTTTATATAGTAATCCGTCAAGTATACAAAAATAATAGAACTTTAAAATATTCATATATAGATTTTTTGCCTTAATTTTCTCCTTAATTTTCTATAAAAAAAGCTATTCTTGTGTAGGAATGGAGACAGTGAATTGTGCATCCTGTGTATGTGATGAAGAGAGAGGGAAATATAATGAAATATAATGTGTAACTTGTGAATCTCTCTCTTCTACAATCTAATATTAGTTCTGGATATAAATTATAGACTTGAGGTGGAAAATTGACTTTTAACTCAAAAATTTATTTTTTGTGTCATTGGAGTTTTATTATTATTATTCTAAAAATAATTTGTCATTGCCTAGTCTGTATATGGGCTTTTTGGGTATCTCAGCTGTTAAAGAAAATTCCTGGGCTGGGACGTTCCCCTGGAGAAGGGATAGGCTACCCAGTCCAGTACTCTTGGGCTTCCTTGGTGGCTCAGACAGTAAAGAATCCACCTGCAATGTGGGATATCTGAGTTCAGTCCCTGGGTTAGGAAGATCCCCTGGAGAAGGGCATGGCAACCCACTCCAGTGCACTTGCCTGGAGAATCCACATAGGCAGAAGAGCCTGGCAGACTATAGTCCATGGGATCAAAAAGAGTGGGACATGACTGAGCAACTAAGCACAGCGCAGCACATTCTGTAAATGGGCTTTCGGGCGGCACTAGTGGTGAAGAATCTGCCTGCCAGAGCAGGAAACACAGGTTTCATCCCTTGATCAGGAAGATCCCCTGGAGGGAGAAATGGCAACCCACTTCAGTATTCTTGCCTGGAAAATCCCATGAACAGAAGAGCCTGGTGGGCAGGGATAGCACAGAGTCGGACGCTACTGAGCATGCATACAGAACACAATCTGTATTTGAGGAGACATTGATAAAGAATAAACTTAGTAAACTCAATGAGCTTACAGTATTTTGAGAATCACTGGGTAAGGTTTACATTTTTAAATTCTTTATGAGAGAAAAAAAAATTAGCTTAGGTCTCTGGTGCTTAGAAAATATTACTTTATAATATTCATTTTAACTTAACAAATATTTAAGTGATTGCTGAAAACAGTGTACTAGTTCAATTTCCTTATGGATTTCCTGAACTAATTTTCTTGTTATAGGAACTAAGGAAAAGAAGAATCATCACAGATGATAAGTTGTAGTTCTGCTCCAACAGATGAGAGAGAATGGGGTGTGGGGGAGTGATGGATGGGCCTGAGTTAGACAAGAGGGAATATTTGACTAGAGGGGAAAGAAGTGGTTAGTATAGAGGTTCCATGTTGGAACACAGAATTCATGTTTAGCATTTTAATTCTACCCCATGGGAGCCTGACGGCTGTGGTGGAGGCCAGGGGCCAGGCCAGATGGATGGAAGCAATGCTACACTCTGCCGAATAGAGTGAAGTAGTCCCCAGTCAGATCAGAATGTCATTCTTAACAGAATCGTTGGAAAACTAGATAAATGTTTTATTTGTTCTAATGGCATTGTTTTGTTAAACTGAAATTTACATGTTGATTGGGAAATCTCCAGAACAGCAAAGTTTATAGAGTCTAATGCATTTTTATTTTTTCAGCACTCATTCCCAATATCTTGAGGCATTTGAGTGATGAGAAGAGTCAGTATATTTATTTAACTTATTATTCTTTACAAGTGTACATAAATTCCTTTTAGGCTTTGGAGTTCAGCACTTTTCTTAATAAGTTTTGGGAAAAAATAATGTACCCTTATTTTTTTCCTTTTAATGTCACATTAACATAAATTGGATAAAATTTCTTATTTTTAACTATTATTTGAGAAGTAATCATTCTTAGAATCATCCAATCACTTAATATAATACCATATAAGCATAGTAATAATTTGTGGTCACTGGGCAATACACTTTAAAAGCAGGTAGATAGACATAAACAGACACATGTATATTAATAATATTATTATTCTATTGTGGATCTTAATGTTGCTTCATTACATAATCATTTTTCTAAATCAAGAATAAATTACAGTAATGGAAACACTCAGATCATAAACAGTCACTCTCTCTTTGAACCATTTATGATGATTAGAATTTGTAAATTTTTCAGTATTCACACTGGAAAAGAAATCTTGAAATAAATGGTAAGGCATTTAATGTTTACTAAAAGGCAAAAGTACTGTGAAGTGCAAACACATACACAATGAATTTTTTTCTGGTAGGCTAGTTACACTTACGCCTCAATTCACTGCAATATTTATTGACTGAAGGAATAAGCATCTTAAAACATTGGTTATATGAAAGGATCAACTTTTTTTTTTTTTTTCCCCCAATTGGTGGAATATGCCTGCAGTGCAGGAGAAGCAAGTAACTCAGGTTTAGTCCCTCGGTTGGGAAGATCCCCTGGGGAAGGAAATGACACCCCACTCCATATTCTTGCCTGGGAAATCCCATGAATAGAGGAGCCTGCTGGGCTACAGACAGCAGGATCACAAAGAGTTGGACAT